>NC_059505.1:43058683-43362790 GCF_914767665.1 Harmonia axyridis
TATTGTGTCGAAAAAAAAAATGGAGGATTTCAACACTTGACCGTAAAAGAGCTCCGCGTCAATTGTGGAACACCCTGTATAAGTGAAACCAGATTCAATATTGCTGGGATATCAAATGACTATTTTAAGCTTCTTGCAAAATTTTCTGATAATCACCTCAGCACTTGTAATTCCAAACGCTTTTTTCATTGTTTGATTACCCTACTAGAGTATTTTTTCAACATCGTACGCTTTTAACTATTTTAATGAGAAGTGGTGCATCCTAGATTTTCATTCTCAATCGAATAAGATTTTTAGAAATGAATTTAATTTTGGAAAAGGAAAATATCGTTTTTTCTCCAAAGATATTGAAGTCAATGCTCGTGCGCCACTGTAGTTGCTGAAGACGAAGTATTCATTGTAAAATAATAACTTAAATGAGTTAGGTATTCATTTTTGTTCAAATATCTCAAGCCGTTTCGAAAATATCGAGGAATTTGTTTTTCATTTGGAATGCATTAAACGCCCGTATCTAGGAACGAAAACAATATCCTGCCACTCGAAACAAAATGATCGATAAATAACAAGATCTCAAAAAATTTCAACCAATTAGGGTAAACAAACATCTGGTGGAAATGAGGCGACTGAGTGAAAAATGAATTGAATTCTTCAAACCTGATAAACAGATGAATCATCGATTGTGGATTTTTAAGATGCAAACAGATGTTTGAAAATTGACTTTTCAGTTGGAAATATTAAATAACAATTCCAATTTTGGTTGGAAGTAGAAACATTTTTGGCAATTCAAGTTCTATAAGATCTATCTCATTTATTTTATCATCCTAGCTTTTAATTTTCCGTAGTAGATATAAATAAGTTGATTTACATTTTGGCCATTTCTAAGAGCAAATATTCTTCCTGTTGTTTGAATCAAGTGCATTTAATTTCGATACCATTTCTATCTGAACAATATTTGAATAATTTCATCTGGCCGATTTTCGATAAATACTACTTTTGCTCCCGTGTTTGCTGGAGCTAGAGCAAGACTTTTGGGTTGAAAAAATGTTAAATTACAAAATTGCAAAATGCACTGTAGATCATTCTGAACTATTTTGATTTCGCGTGTCTACAGGGTGTCCCAAATTCGATTCTCATTGGAAGGATATAACTATAAGACTTCGAGAAGAAATTCTTAAGAAACACCAATTCTTTTTTCGAAATAATGAGATACCAGAGAGCAGATCATAGATATATTTACTCGTTCTCGAGTTACAGGGGGCTTATGAAAAATCACTTATTAGTTATTAGGTTTTTCAAAGATC
Organism: Harmonia axyridis; assembly: GCF_914767665.1. NCBI lineage: Eukaryota > Metazoa > Arthropoda > Insecta > Coleoptera > Coccinellidae > Harmonia > Harmonia axyridis. Next base: position 43,059,985 of record NC_059505.1, read on the forward strand.
CTCCAATTTATGAACATGCGAAATACCTATCTCCAAAAACGGTAAGTTTTAAGCATATAAAACTTGCGTTCATTGATTCCATTCAATCTGAAAAGTCAATAAAAAGGGGGTGTTTCATATGGAAAAAATTAATGTTTAGTAATTAACACTTTTTGGTAGATCCTTTGCATTTCGGAACAATTCAAGAATTAAGAATAAACGGAGCCTAACGATACTGTATCGAAAAAAAAATCGAAAATTTCAAAGCTTAACCCTAATAAAGCATCGCATCAATTGTCGAACAGCCTTCATATGAACAAAGTAATATACTCAAGGAGGGAGAATAATTAATTCAACCTCAGTTTCCATAATCTGCGTCGCTTATCATTGATCTCCTGCTCAATTATCATCAAAATTTCCCCAGTTTAACATCCCAGATGCGATTCTCCTCCTCGTAGAACCGACAACCCCTAAACCATTCCTGTTCCAATTCCTCTAGATTTCATTAGATGTCCCACCATCCGAGCATTCAATCGAGATGATCATTTCGTCGACGAGACGATCTCATCTTCATAGCCGGCCCCCACGTCTCACAGCTACCGGAAATACCCAATTCGACGTCTGGGGCACGAATTCTACCGAATAGACGAGAAATTTGCTTATGGAAGTGAGCATTTCGCCCCCAGGGCTCCCATACCAGGCATTATTTGCTTCTCGTTCGGATTCGATATTAAATTCCTGCCAGTTTTTCTATAACCCGACGGGTTGCGCTAATGACTGCATAGATGGCGTTTAGATCGCGGTGGAGAGTGATCTCGGGGGTTCCCCCTACGAATGTAGAATGTAGAATGTTTATTAGTACAGTCATTTAGCTATAGACCCATATAAACTTGTATTTTGACATCTTGAGAGTTGTCTCGAAAACTACATAAAATGTGGTCCAACTTAACTCAACATCTCGATTTTCTGGCTTTGGAATAAAAATGTGGAATATCGCTAGGACGTAGGGATTCATCAAGCCAAGTAGCTTGACAGTTTAACCAACTAATTGACTTGAAAATCAAGTACGTAAAAATTACATAATTGAGCTTAACTTGATTTTAGATATTCATTGCTTGACTTGATATCAAGCTGCTTGATATTACTTGAGTTTGATATGCACGCGTCGCACGGCATATATTTATGCAATCTCGTGCGCGCTTAAACTATATAATGGTATTTTTTTAGCGCCGAGAAACTGAAGCATTCGCCAGTGTGACTTTATTAGAAGTTTTATAACATTTCTATGAAATCTATTGGTAGATTTTGGTAGTTTCAAAAATATCTTTCCAAACTTGCCCAAGGATTTTTCATCAACGCCAGCATCTTCTGTTGAAAGACAATATTCCCGAGCTGCTCTTACAGAAGGAAAAACCCGCAATAGGTTAGGCGACAAATCTTAAAGATGCCTCATGTGTCTTAGATCCTGGATGGAAAATTATGAAATCAAACAAAGCCTGGAGGTTTCTCAATATTAAGAAACTTCATTTTTCATTATTTTTTATTTTGTTATGATTTATAGTGAGTTAACTTATGTTTCTATTTCGAAAAAGTGTTTTTTGCGAGGTTCCTTCTCATTTCATCATTGTTTTATTGGTGTGGTACTACACAATAAAACTGCTAAAAATCAAGTAGCTTGATTTAATTGGAGTACTTGATAACTAAATAAAGGGTGTTTTTTTTCGAGGTATATAACTTTAAGTTGGCATTACTATTCAAGATGGCGACCGACTCAACAGCTGTCGAGTGATTTATTATCAGTTTGGTTTGGCAATTCATCAAATTCAGCCAAACGATCATCAGGTAAGGCGTAAATTCGTCGAATAGGCCCTAAATGTGATTGCCTTTGTTCCCGATTTTCATAAGCGAATTTTGTTTAGCGATGAAGCGCACTTCTGGTTGAATGGCTACGTCAACAAACAAAACTGCCGCATTTGGAGTGAAGCTAATCCTCAAGTGTATGTCGAAACACCGTTACATCCAGAAAAACTGACTGTTTGGTGCGCTTTATGGGCTGGTGAAATCATTGGTCCGTACTTCTTCAAAAACGATGATGGCCAGAACGTTACAGTCAATGGTGATCGATATAAAGCCAAGATTACTAACTTTTTCATTCCTGAATTGAACAATCATGATGTCCAGGAGCTGTGGTGCCAACAAGGCGGCGCAACATGTCACACAGCTCGTGCCACAATCGGTTTATTGAAAGACACGTTTGGTGACCACCTAATTTCACGTTTTGGACCTGTGAATTGGCCTCCAAGATCTTGTGATTCAACACCGCTTGACTACTTTCTGTGGGGCTATGTAAAGTCATTGGTCTATGCGGATAAGCCACAAACCCTTGACCATTTGGAAGACAACATTCGCCGTGTTATTGCCGACATACGGCCACAAATGTTGGAAAAAGTCATCGAAAATTGGACGTCCAGATTGGACTACATCCGAGCCAGCCGTGGCGGTCATATGCCAGAAATCATATTTTAAATGTAATGCCACAAGATTATCTTGCGGATAAATGAAATTCATGTTAATCGAATGATCCATCGTTGTTATATTGCAATTTAAAGTTCTATATCTTCAAAAAAAACACCCTTTATATTAACAGAGCTTATTTTTTATTATATTTTATTTTGTTATGATTTATAGTGATTTAATTGATGTTTCTATTTCAAAAAATTGATATTTACGGTTTTTTTATACAGTAACTTCAATAAATAAAATTGTTTTTTGCAAGGTTTCTTCTCATTCCATCATTTTTTTATTGATGTGACACTACAATATGAAACTGTTAAACTTGTAATCAAGTCAACCTCAAGCCAAGCAGTGAATACCTACTAATAATTACGATTGAAACATTTCAATGTCAGAAATGAATGCATTACAAAACACTTGTGAACCAATAATTTCTGTTTCATCAAACACACCAAATCAACTTGAGTTGCATACAGCAGTAATAAATTTCCCGTTAATATTCTAATTTTCATCGAAAAAGTAGAGTTTTTAATAATTGATCAGTAAAAATGCATAACAAATTGAAATTCCTTTCTGTGCGAAACAACCGATATAAAACCACCATGGACCTTCATTAAAATTCCCAACAGAGCTTCCGGCAGCTAAACACGGCCGCACAAAAAAAAATGGAAACTTCCTATCCAAAACAAACAGCACGCATCAACAAAAACCAGCAGGAGAACGTAACTTTGCAATCCTCCTACCCCCACCCTCATCTACCATCCTTCTTCTCGGTACAAGGACTTATAAATATTTAGGAAGTCGTATAACTTTGTGACCGGTCCTGAATCAGAGACGGCGGCGGGTCTTGTAGCGTAGAGAGGGTATCGGGCAGACATAAATATTTTATTGACCGTTAGGAGATTCAGTCCCCATTCCTAATCCGATAATAAAAGTTGATTTTGACGTTACCGGATTGGTCAGTTGTTCGTTTTCGAGTTGGTCCTTTCGGACTGGCATAATATTGTCGTTGATCTGGCCGGGTATGGGAGGCTGTGGGCCAGGGGAGGGGATTCAATTGGAGGGGATGTACTCTAAGAGATTGAAGAGGTATCGCGGTAACTTGTGTCACAATGAAAATGTTTTTTTTTTCTTCAGTACATTTTTTCGAACAGTACGCTTCGTGATTTTCGAATTTGAGCAAGAAACAGTCTCATTGAATGATAAGGAATGCTTCCTCAAATGTGATTCTCTCAATTTACCCAGCCGTTCCTATAACAGATAACTCACGAAGTGGGAAATCTATAAATATTAAATTATTAAGATAGCTTCCGATCTCGAATGCCATGATAAAGTCTGGGAATGGGAAAAAATCCTACAAGCAAATTAGTAAATTTCGTTTTATCCTTTATTTCAAAACTGAAGATTTGATTGGGATCATAGAGAGTTAAACATAAATAGAGGGTGCATATTTCATTTTCAGTGAGCAAATTTTGTTTCCAACATGAACTATCAAATTGGACATGAAATGTGCTGAAATGCAAACATATCAGTGATACGATATATCTCTCCATATTAACTCATAATATATTGAAATAAATGCCTAAATATATCAGAAATTTAGAAAACAAACTTCAACCGCCAAACGACGTGAAACAACCGATGACACTAGGAGAGCAAAAGTTGCCAAACCTTGGATTTCAGCAGGTAGATACAGCAAATAATAAATATTCTACTTATTATTAATTCGACAATTAGGAAAAATATCGGATTCCAAATAGTCAAATTTGCATATATCTATAATCGGCAATCACTCAAATAAATATATTTCATTCAATATAATATACATTCATAACGATAAAGTAAAATTGTGGATTTGAAATACATCACAATCTGACAAGGTAATCTGACCATGTTGGGGACAAGTAAAAATTGCGTATACCTCCTCTATCTATGTTTATTACTCTATGATTGGGATTAAAATTGGCATTTGAATGCTTAATGACAATATGAAAAATAGTGCTGTGACCAGAAACATAAAAATTTCAGAAAGGATATTGAAGAAAGGCTAGGAAAAACTGACTTGAAGTCAAAATCTTCATGGTCGAATTGTACCCATGGATACCATAGAACTTCAATGGTGCAAAAGGCCATAATAGAGTAGCGCTTAGAAGCTCCTGAGTCCACGTTATAATTTTTTTCTCAGATAGGAAATGTTCGATTTGAAATAATGATAATGATTTTGATATGGTCTGGATCTGTTCAAGATAGCTGAGATTTTTTCCATAATAACATCGAGAAAACCAAAAAAGTCGACATGATATGGAACAGCTATACTACACAGATCTCGCGACACAATAGTGGCAGAAAAAAATTTCATATCTGCATAAAATTCTACCCTTCTTTTTTTCCTAACGGAATCGTTGCAAACGGGACGATTTCGTCTATCTCCCGCATCAATCTTTCTCGCCTGGATGAACGCAGCATCTCCGCATCTCCGAGACATTTCCCTGGAATATTTCCCTCCCAATGCTAAGAATTCCGCTTATCTTCGCCAGAAGATCGCCGCTGGAAAGGTGTCGACCTTTTTTATTCGAATGTGTTCCATTCAAGGACCTTCCGGACTGTTCGTGAGGAGGAACTGATAATATCAGGGCTCCGTGGTGACCTTTACAGATATCTACGGTTGTTTCACACCTTATATTTCCTCGTTCCGGGTTTTGTAGCTTTACGGGTGGGAGAGGAAGAGGTTTTAGATGATCTCGACGTGGATTCTAAAGGTCTTCGGTGATTAGTCTGTCTTAGCAAGAATGCTGGCTGTGAAAGGTTGAAAAGCAGACGTAATGAAAGACAAGATTCCTAATTTTCAATGGAAATGCACGAACACCACACTGTTGAAATTGTATGAAATAGAGGCAATTGCTTATGGGAGCAGATGACCTTTGGTGTTACCCAAAGGCAACAAAACAATTACATTTCAAAGTGATAGTGGAAATAAAAAGATCGTAGATACCATACAATAAGCTTTGGTATTTGTAAACATAATGCCATCGAAATATTAGTCGATTTGTATCTGCATCATAAAGTTATTCTCATTAAAACATGTCAGTTTACGAGCCAAATTCTCGTCATTCGAGGGAGGTTTTAATTTTCTGCTTTAATATGAAGAAATCTGCGGCTCAGCCTCATCGAACGTTCTGAAATACCTATAGCAAGGCCGCTATTAGTGAAGAAAAAGTGCAGAGAGTGGTTTCCTCGCTTCAAGAACGATGGAGATTCGGAACTCCTAAGAATATAATTTGATTTATGAGTGTGAACGATGATTGCTTCAATGCTTAAGGTTAAAGAACAATGCATCAAATTTATCGCACATCAGGAAGGCTATATTCGAAACCATTCGATCACAGCTATCATTGGAAACATATGCAGAACCATATCATATAACAGGTTTATGGAGGCGTTATTCAACAGCGAAATGACATTTCTAGGGTTTCATTCTTCTATTATAATTGCACCGGCAATATCTAAAGATACTGCCGCTGTGAATTTTCTCTGCTCGCAAAACGCTTCGAAATGTGTAAAAGAACGGGGTTAAACCTTTCAATTAATAGTACGTAGAGCTGTTAAACGAATTACCAAACACCGAAATTCTTCAGATGCTCGGATGCGAGAAAAGGCAATTACCTCCGAGCTTAGCACATAAGCGAAATCGTTGGGCATAAAAAGATCGAGAGTGGTACAACAATGTCGTTGTAACTGGCGGGATCCCATACCATTATCACCATTATACGGTTGCTCGCCCGTTTCCGCTCTATGTTCATGTTTCGGGGCAATCAAACGACAAACACACACAGATTGTTGCCGTTGGCAGTCCTTGACATTTATGACTCCCTAAAATTCCCGATTATGGGACAGCTGGTCCTTTATATTTTTTCTTGCTGGGTTCATTCGAGATACGGCTCGGTCTTGTGACATTCGGGATTGATAGCCGTTTATCGCCATATTCCTTTGGCCTCTACGCTTTCGTTTTTGTGTTTTTGTCGATTAGCCAATCTCTGTAGTCGAATTTTCTTTTTTGTGCTTTTCATTCTGAATACGGTTGGTTCGAAGTGGTCATTTGAGTTTGGTTCAAGGCAGAACAGAGGCTGGTTTGTTGTAAAATTAAAAAAACCTGCAAAAAACGGCTAAAATGTTTAAGTAACAGAAAATGTTCACATAAGAAAACCTTCACGACTGGTTTTCTCCCAATTCAACTATGTACTCCTTGCTATGCAATCTATGTTTTACCAAAAAAAAATTAAAATTACAACAGCTCCTTCTGGGTGTTGCAGTTTCTTTGTCAGTTAGTATACATAATTTACAACGTCTTGAACAAGAGGTTTAAGCCAAATATTGAGCATCCCACCTGAGAACCCCTGGAGAGAAACTGATAAAAACTTTTACCAATATCCATACTTAGCAAGCACATCGATCTAGACAGTAACACGACGAAAGATGACGCAGGTTTGAGGTTATGCCTTCGACGTCTCTAAACTTGTGCATCCGTTTACCTGGTTACCTCCTGTCTGACTGAAAAATTCGACGATGAATGATGGGGAGGCTTCAGCTCGTCGAACTCGTCGACTTAGAAAACATGAATTTCTCGCATAAATCAAGGGAAGTTGTGGGGGAAGTACAGAGCGATTAGTGTGACGTATGGGGGGAAGTTGGGGTGCTCCCGTTCTCCCTTTGGCGTCGCTGATTCATTGCAGTTTTATTCGGATGCGCGAAAAGTTTGTGTACTTTTGAAATTTTGGAATCTCATTTGGTTGAAGTGGAGAGAGTTTTGGGTTTTCATAAGTGCTATCGTTGATAATGCTTAATTATTTTTGGTTACAAATATAAAAGGACAACTAGGTGTATGGAATTCATTAAGTCAATTTTCTGTTCACATGTCTTCTAGGGTTAGGTTAGTGATTCATGAAAATTTCGGACATATCCAACCTTTGGAAAATATGTGAGAAATTGAAATATGTGAGAAATTCGGTCTTAATCATGTCTTATGCAGGAAGATCACGTCTGTGCATAATTCTCATGAGATAATCGATTTCCTCTTGAATTTCATCATTTCAGGCTACGCTATAGTCTGTGGACCATGAGATAAACGGAGTAAACTTCTCACTACTTTGCACTACGTCAAGCTGGTCTCACCAAATAGTGAGCATGACCTTGGAACTGTGAATATTCGGTTTGACTGTCAACGTAGAAGCATGGCCAGAATATCCCCTATTTTTCGTCTCCAGTCACAATACGATGCAGAAATCCCTTCCGTCTTTGCCTTGCAAGCAGCTGTTCACAAACAAACAAACGCCGTTCAACATCTCTCGGCTTCAACTCGTACGGCACCCAATTTCCTTGTTTCTGAATCATTTCCATGACTTTCAGACGATTTGAAATGACTTGTGGTGTTACTCCCAATAATTCTGCCAATTCTTGTTGCGTTTTAAACGAGTCTTGATCAAGTAATGCCTCCAATTCTGCATATTTGTTAAACCTTCTCTCTTCCAACGCCATTCTGGTCTTCGAATCTCTAGACTAGATCCAAAAGTTCTTATTGTTTCAATTTTGATGCGGATGCTTTAACGGTTGATTTTGAAAAATTTTTCAGCGCTTACTGGGACAGGAACTTCGATTGATGTTCTGCAGTGACTATTCATGTATTTTTTGTGGCATAACATCAACATAATATCAATCTAGAGCTTACTATTTCCACGGTATCGAGAACATAATGAAATGCAATAACTACTGACATACAATAGCAGAAGCAAAAGAGCGCGAGAGAGAAAGTTTGAAGGTATTTTTTACCAGTTTTCTAAGATAGAAAAGAAGGCAGATAGAGGGTCTATAGTTTCCTCAAGTACTTGTATTTTCATTTTCAATATAATCTTGCAATTTAAGTATATGGTCTTCTGAAGACCATTGTATGAATAGAAGATGAGAGCAGAACACTATCTCTGTATATAAAGGAGATCATACCCATCGTAGGGATGATTCGCAGTTTTCCACCGACGTCAATATTTGACGGTTCGTTAAGGCTCCGTCCGCACGTCTCGACGAGAAACATCATCGTGATTTACACCAGTGCTTTAGATTCCCTTGGATTTGAAAGTCAATGAACAAAAGACGGTGGAAATGGTGGAAACAATAGAGGGGATCTTTTGCATTATGTATACCAGTCGAACGGTTAGCGGATGACCGCTGGTGTTTAGCTGAGGGGTGGTCTGGATAGAGAGAGAGGGATGGGGGGGTTGCCGGCTATGCGGGGCGTAGATAAGAGATTGATGTTGCTGGAAAATGGGTAATGTTCGGAGATGATTCATGTGTATGGTTCCTGGGTTGTTATATTTATGTGGGTTGGTTTATTGATGGAAGTTTATACGGTTGAATACGGCACAAAGTTTGGGGGTTGTTTTGGGTATTTATGCTGAATGTTGCCGATAACTATGCTAACTAACTATGCTAGGAGGAATAAACATGCGTTTTACACTCATTGCTGAAATATGGTAGGATTAATATGGAAAACCCAGAAGATATAATTCTGTTACATTTTTCTCCGTAGATGTGACCGTTTTTTTTTATTCATTTATTGAAAACAAATATATTACAAACAGCTCTATTACACAACTATGTTTTATATAAAACAAAATAAACATTAAACATATCAATTTCACTTGAACCTGGGATGGAAATTTTCTACACTCTCGAAACAAATCTGAGCAAAAAAAATAATTTGAGTTTGTCTTCTGCTGTTTCTTTTCTAATTAACTGGCATACGCGAATTTCGAGTTGTCCAACACAATTATGTACAGCCAGTTATTTGTGAATACAAAGATTTTGAAAATTAGAGAACAGCTGTGCCAGCTGAAGCAAAATCTTGGCTTGATAAAGAGTTTCCGGGGTCTGCACCAGGATAATCAACCATCATTGATTGGTATGCTTAGTTTAAACGTGGTGAAATGAGCACCAAAGAGGGCGAATGCAGTGGACGCCCAATAGAGGCTGTCACTGACGAAAAAATCAAAAAAGTTCACAAAATAATTTTGATTGACCGTAAAGTGAAGTTGATCGAAATAGCAGACATCGTGAAGATATCATCTGAACGTGTACATCATGTCATGCTCGAATATTTGTACATGAGAATGCTATGTGCAAAATGAGTACCACGGGATCTCACAATCTATCAAGAGCAACAACGTGTTAATAATTCTGAGCAGTGTTTGAAGCTGTTTAAGTGCAATAAACATGAATTTTTGCGTCCATATGTGACAATAGATGAAACATGGCTCGATTATTTCACTCCGAAGTCCAATCGATAGTCAGCTGAGTGGACCGCACACGATGAAACGAATCCAAAGCGAGGAAAAACACAACAGTCAGCTGGTAAGGTTATGGCATCAGTATTCTGGGATGCGCAATTGATTGCCTCCTAAAGGGCCAGACCATCAACAGCGTTTATTATGTAGCGTTATTGGATCGTTTGAAGTATGAAATCGTTAAAAAACGTCCCCATTCGAAGAAAAGAAGGTGCTGTTTCATCAAGACAATGCGCCATTTCACAAATCAATGAAAACAATGGTGAAATTGCATGAATTGGGCTTCGAATTGCATCTGCATCCACCGTATTCGCCAGATCTGGCCCCTAGCGACTTTTTCCTGTTCTCAGACCTCAAAAGAATGCTCGCTGGAAAGAAATTAAGCGCCAATGAAGAAGTCATCGTCGAAACTGAGGTCAATTTTGAAGCGAAAGACAAATCGTAGTAGAAAAATGGTATCGTAAAGTTGGGAGATCACTATAATCGCTGTATCGCCCTCGAAGGCAACTATGTGGAATAATAAAATCGAATTTTGCCCAAAAAATTTGTTTTACTATGGTAGACCGGGAACTTTTCAATTGGCTGTTATACAGGGTCTAGAGTTGACCTTCCAGATATGCCAATTGCAGGTACCAGAACGAGAAACTCATGGGAAAATCGGGAAACCTCCGGGAAAGACGAAAGTACGAAAGTCCAAGAGGAGGCCGAAAAATCTAATCCGAATTTAATGAGTATTCTCTTCGATGCCCCAGCGTTGGAACCTATTAAGGAGGCGATCGAATCGAAAATTCTTCGGGGTCCGGTGTTTTCCGGTCTTCCGGAGCGCCGGTTCCGGACCCGCGACGGGGAAAATGATCGCAATTAGGGGAGGAATCGAGATCGTAATTTTTCGGGGGAGAAACAGGCTGTTCTTTTCGGCGAGATCGTCGATGGGGATGCCACCCCTTCCTCTCGAAGGGTTGCTAGGGGTGGACGGGGGGGGGGGTGGTTCTATCGGCGATAATCGTGATCCGAACGGTCCTAAATGTTGTTTGAGTTGTTCGGTTGTAATCTTCGTTTTTATCGATTCATCCGAGTTTGCCTAATGGTTTTCAACGCTTTAAAAATCGAGGGAAGAGTGTCGGCAGATTAGGGAGTGGGATTGGTCTTTTCCGGTGGAAAATTTAACAGTTTTTTCGGTCTATTCGGGTTTTAAAGATGGTAATTTTATGATAGCTGGATAATTGAAGGGTTATGACCTCAAGTTTTAGGCTTTTCGTGTTTTTTGTTCATTTTATTCAGGAAGAATTATCTCGTTCAGTAGGCTGAGAAATATCTTCGTTGTTTTTTTACCTTTGTATCCTATAGGATTTTCAGAGTTGATAATAGCTATTTATATTACAGTGCGGAATGAACTGATATTCTTCCATGAGTTCTAAATTTAAAAACGAGCCACGAAGTGGCGTGTTTTTGTATTATACATTGCTTCCTCTAATTCACTGAATTTTTATCTAAATCAATGGAATATCGTTTGGTGATTTGAGTTCCGATTACCAACATGAACTGAATTAGGGAATATTAATTTATTAACAAGTATTTGGGAGTTAGTATGCAAAATTCATACCTCATACCACAATCTCCAAATTGGATGCTTATATTAGAGAGCCTCACCTGAAAAATAAAGAATAATAATATTAGTTATACAATTTTGATTCAGTTTTGAATTCAAATTTATAAATGCGAACTGTAATAATTGAGTGATAATTTCATTTATTATATAGAAAGATGTTTCGATGTTCTTCATAGAATTAACTACATAGATTTCATGTCAAACTCGTAACTTACTAGCGTAAGCTACTACGTAAGTCAGAATTGAATGAGTCAGAATTTGGTTTAGTTAGTTCTTCTGACTTGGTGTAGAAGTCTTATTCTTTTGGAATGCTGTTTAGTGGATTTCGAGTAAGATATTCTTGAGTTTCATTTATTTCACGTATAATTCATTGAAAGTGTGGAACTATTCAAGGTAGTGAGCACGTATTTTTTAATTTTATTTGTGATTAGCTCGGAATTTTGCACCGATACCTGGGGATTCACGGCTTGGTTTGATTTTCAAGCTCAAATCAAGGCAAGTATTTATTTACTGAGTCCTTGAATTATATCAAGCTACTTGATTTTGAGCTGTTTTATTCATCGATAAAAAAATGATGAAATGAGAAGGAACCTTGCAAGAAACACTTTTATTCATTGAACTTATTGTATAAAAAAACCGAAAATATCAACTTTTTTGGAATAGAAACATGAGTTGAATCCCTAAATATCATAACGAAATGAAAAATAATAAAAAAATAAAGATTCTTGATATTGAGAAACCTTCAGGCTCTGATTTCATAATTATCCATCCATGACACATGGTGCATCTTATAGAGTTGTCGTCTATCCTATTGCGGGTTTTTGTAACTGTAGGAGCAGCTCTGGAATATTGTCTTTCAACAGGAGCTTAAGATGCTTAAGATAGAAATGTGAGAAAACTACTAATATAATCACTCTGGCGAATGCTTCAGTCTCTCGGCGCTCGGGGAATCCCCCTATTTAGTCTTAGCGCGCACGAGATTGCAGAAATATATACCGTGCGACGCTTGCATATCAAGCTCAAGTAATATGTAGTAGCTTGATATCTTCTCAAGTAATAAATATCTAAAATCAAGTCGAGTTTAGCTCAAGTATGTAATTTTTCACGAGCTTAATTTTCAAGTCAAGAAGTTGGTTAGAATGTCAAGCAACTTGGCTTGATGAATCCCTATACGGACACCATTCCTGATTCAAAATTCAGAAATTACAGACCTTCTAGTCGATTTTTTACTTGCAGTGAGTAATTTCAAAGGTTTCTAGGAAAAATCGTTGATTAATAATTTACTACCCTCAAATCTCCGAATAGCCTAGACATTTTGCAATTCTGTTGTGATGATATGCTATAAAAATCGTTTCTAAGAACGATAGCTCAAAAATCGTAGGATGCCACGACAAAAAGCATCCATCCTTCAGCGATCTCGACCCTTTTCCCTAAGGGTGCCCACGGACGACCGGACGAAAGCCACTTTCATTTCCAGGCTCTCACACATTAACACCGTTCTTTCCCCAAACTGTGTCACTGGATCGAAACAGTTCGAACAGACGGATCCCGTTTTACTTTCGCCTAGGACACAATGTGATCTCCTCCCTCCCTTCACTGGCATCGGGCCAAAAATATCCCGGTCTGGTATCGAACAGGCCGAGGCGCTGTTTGCCCTGTTTTTGCCCAACATCCAGGGGCGTACTGGACGACGCCAAATGCGGTTTTTAGGGCGCCGAGGGAAGATTGATGTAGAAGGACTGAGAACAGGTTGAAACAGATGGTCTTTTTTAAGGGATTTCGCTGAAGTTTGGAAGTTGGGTAGGAGTGTTTTATAGGGAGAAAGTTATTGATCGCTGTTTACGGTTTATATCCGGTTTTTGGAATCGCATCGGCTTTGGTTAGGCGGCGTATGCATAGATTCAGTCGCTATTATGATTCTATTAGATTTCTAAAACTGTCAGATTATCCAGACAGTGAAGAAGACTCCTCTAAAAAAGAACTTTATATGAAAAGAACAAGTTGGGTTTTTCATTGAAAAGGAAACTCAAACGATAAATATTGATATGATACAGATATTTTATTTTTATTGGTCCATGTGATGGTAAGCTTGTAACTTTATTCCAAATGCTGTCAATTTCCGAAAACATTTTTCTGAATTTCAACCTTAATTCCGATTAAGCATTCAATTGATTCCTGTATTCAGTCTGGACAATGGTCAAAAACAAAATCAATACCCGAAAAATATTGTGTAACGAATACATCGACTTCAATACCGCCTACTTCAACTGAGTGTTCAATTTTAAATAGAACTGGAACTTGCGAAAGATTATCAATTCCTTTTGCATTTGTATTATAAATAACTATTCCCAACTCATACACTATCTTCACCTGAACGTTGTTCCACTGTTCAACAGACACCCTGTGTAAATAGAGCCTAAAATGTCAGCTGAAGCACAACACAGCTAATGATGGAACAATTTTGACACTTTCAGTTGAATTTCTATGGAATTCTAATCGAAAAAATCTAAGTTCTATCCTCAGAATAATAATTATAGATAGAGGAAGCATATGTTATTTTCAGTGAGCAAATTTTGTCCCCAACATGAACTATCAAATTTGACATGAAGCGTGCGGAAATGAAGACATATCAGTGATACGATATTTCACCCAATTCGCGAGTTTCTCCACAAAGAACGCACTTCTTATGTCCCATAGTGAATCAACGTTTCATATCAACTCACAATATATTGAGATGAATACCTAAATATATCATAAATTCAGAAAACAAACTTCAAGCGCGCCAAACGACGTGAAACAACCGATGACACTAGAAGAGCAAAAGTTGCCAAACCTTGGATATCAGCTGGTAGATACAGAAAATAATAAATATTCTGCTTATTTTGAATTCAACAATGGGGGAAAATATCGGATTCCAAATATTCAAATTTGCATATTTAATCGGGAATCACTCAAATAAATATATTTCATTCAATATAATATAAATTCATAACGATATAGTTAAATTGTGGATTTGAAAATATATCACAATCCGACAACGTAATCTAACCATGTTGGGACATGCAAAAATTGAGTTTACTTCCTCTATCTATGTTCATCACACTATAGTACCTACATATTCAGTGACCGGAACCTCCGCCAATTTGCAACTGGGTTCATATAATGCACTCTACTTTTTAAATTGGTGGAGGTGCCGGTCAACGTCGACGAAGAATACCGATATAGTAAAATTGTGGATTTGAAAATATATCACAATCCGACAATGTAATCTTACCATGTTGGGGACATGCAAAAATGGCGTACACTCTCTCTATCTATGTTTATTACTACTACAGCCCTGTCCTAACGAGCAGGATGCCGAATTTCGCCAGTACGGCAATCGATCTGTCCCACTCGAGTTAACTCCTCTGGATAAAATATTCCGACGAAGGCCATCGCGACCACAGAGCGATTCGAGAAGATCCCGACCAACTTTTCGAAACCGTGTAAGTTTCCGAGATTACCTGAGATAGTTTCTGTTGGGAAATGAGGCTGTATGTGCAACTCCGACTGGCTTTTTGTGCTGGTTTTATCAGCGGATTGATGGGGTATGTTTCGACTTTGCCAGTTCTGTAGAATTTCGAGATATCTTGTCGAAGAGCTGGCGCTGGATGTGGAGGATTTAACTGCTTCTAGTTGAGATTGTGTCGGTTTATTTTCTTTGGCAGGAATGAAAGATTAATTTGTACTTCGTACGTCTTTACATGGTTTTAAAACTTCAGATTCTTCATTCATAGTTCCAGGGCTGTCAAAGTATTTATATGGTGCAATAGGAAATGACAACACTGCAATTGTAAATGGCAGCAATGTGTATTATTTTTTGATATTTGTCATGTCATTTGTGTTCAGTAAGTTACGCCATTCAATCATGGAAAGATAAATGCTTCAAAAACTTCTAGGAATTGTTTCATCGAAATCAGTGGTTATATGTCAATTGAGGGATGAATTCGAGAAGAATTTCATGTAGAAAATTATTAATTAATCGACTTACTATTGGTCATATTGAAGACAAATTTTAAAATCAATTTTATTTACAGTGTTCCACCCTACAGAGCAATTTTCCTATGATTTTCACCACCGACCAATTCTTGGTTATATTCGTACACTACGCCGAGCTGGTCCCACCAAATACTGACCATAACCTTGGAACAGTGAATATTCGGTTTGACCGTCGACGTGGAAGCATGGCCAGGATATCCCTATGATTTTCTGCGCTTGGGATTATCGTATTGAACCCATTTTTCGTCTCCAGTCACAATGCGATGCAGAAATCCCTTCCGTCTTAACCTTGCAAGCAGCTGTTCACAAGCAAACAAACGGCGTTCAATATCTCTCGGCTTCAACTCGTACGGCACCCAATTTCCTTGTTTCTGAATAATTCCTGTGACTTTCAGACGTTTTGAAATGGCTTGTTGCATCACTCCCTATGATCCTGACTATTCTTGTTGCGTTTGACACGAGTCTTGATCAAGTAATGCCTCCAATTCTGCTTCAGCGAATACCTTCCCTCTTCCATCGCCGCCATGCTGGTCTAAGACGTCAAAATCACCGTGTTTGAAGCGTTGAAACCACTCTCCGCACGTTCTTTTACTAATATCTGCCTCACTATAGGTATTTTAAGAGTATTAGATGAGCCTCAGCCGCAGATTTCTTTATATTGAAGCAGCAAATTAAAAACTGCCTATTAATCACTAAAGTCTTCTTTTCCAACGAATATTCTATTATTTTATCGCAAATATAATTATCACGAATACGTATTCATCAAAATTCGAAATAACGAATCTGTTGAAAATTTATCGCGCTCTGCTAAACATCGCCCATAAAGAAATGTTCAGAACGTGATTAATACCGCAATTTTTCATGATGACGATATCAAAGCAGAAACACAAACCGTTTGTTCCGAACCGGTGGGTTTTCCACCGCAGCTAACGTTTAATATAATTCCGAATTTTCCGGTGCACCTGATCAGTATTTACATGTTCCGGCTAATGCCACACAAATTTATCATCCCGGAGTTTTATGCCGTCCTCTAAACCATGGACGAAACTCGTTTCATAGAAGTTAACAGCGTTCTGTGCGCTGTCGTGTTCGAAATGTAGTTAACTAACTCTTTTATGCTCCTGCATAATTAGTAGAGGCTTGTGTTTTGTACAGAAGGTGGCTGCTCGTTATTGGATGGGTTAATTCAGGTATAGAACATTTCAAATTGTGATTAATTTGAGAGATTCGTAGTAAGATGCTTGCCGCACCAATTTATTAGGTGTACAACTTTGCTTCCGCCGTTTTGCAATAGATGGTTGTAGCTGTAAGTGGTAGTCGAAGTAAATAGATCGTACATGTCATAAAATAATCTTAGGTGTTTGTAAAAATAACGCGGAATATAAGTCGATTTGTGTCTGCATCATAAATTTATTCTCGATTAAACTTGTGAGCTTACGAGCAAAATTCTCGTCATTCGCGGGAGGTTTTTTTCTGCTTTAATATGAATGAAGCTGCGGCTGATGCTCATCGAATGCCCTCAAATACCTATAGTGAGGCTGCTATTAGTGAAAGAACGTGCCGAGAGTGGTTTCAACGTTTCAAGAACGGTGTTTTTGACGTCGAAGACAAGTATGACGGTGGAAGAAAGAAGATTTTCGAAGATACAAAATTGGAGGTAATACTTGATCAAGACTCGTGTCAAACGCAACAAGAATTGGGAGGATCATTGGGAGTGACGTAACAAGTCATTTCAAATCTCCTGAAAGTCATGGGAATGATTCAGAAACAAGAAAATTGGGTGCCGTACGGGATTCGTACGCTGCTCGGAAGATGGGAGAAAATAGTAGCTAGAGATGGATAATGCTTTGAATCATAAATATATAACCAGTTTTTCATAATGAAGTCTCGAATTTCGGAGAGAAACGACAGAGGCGAAGTTGTACGCCCATGTACAATTTGAAAATGGAGTAAGATAATAATTTTGAATGAGTAGGTAATAATAGTATGATGTACGAAAGATAATCTCTTTGTTGTTATTATTATTGAACTAGTATGGCTTAAATTGTGTTTTATGAATTCATAACAACATTTTTTGAGGTTTGCGGAAAAATATTCTTCAAATTAGAAAAAATCGAGGATTCAGTAAGTCGAAACTCAACCAAAAGAAATACACTGCCGGAGACTAAGCTGCCTCGAACTCCTCGTCGATTTCACTTTGTCAAGACGGCAACCGAAATCAATCAATTTCCTGCCTCTCGGGACCCACCGGTTCCTTATCCCTGCCCTCTCCACCCTCTCCCGACTGCACAACCGTTCGAAACAATTTCTGAGATTGCCGATGGAATTTATTATGGCCGTTCCGGTAATAAATATCTTCCCGGAGTCCGGTTCCTCTCTCTCTCTCTGTGTAACGCCAAACTTATATACGGAATCGAAATCTGAAGTCCATGAATTCGAAATGACCATCGCGGTCTCGCATTGAATTATGGCAGTTGGCGGTGCCCGCCATTGTAATGGACGCCACGTCGCGTCTATGCCAACTTATACGGTTTTGCGGGGGTACGGTCGATTATGCCGGGAGTAATAGTTTGGATTTGCTATGACTGTTCGTTAATATTTATTGTTCAAGCATTGTGCGGCAATTAAACCCACGGACAACGAAGTGATTGGATCGGTTAGGAGCTTAATATATTGACTGGTTGCAAATTGGCGGATGCGTAAGGTTGCGAATTGGCGGAGGATCCGGTGTATGTTCATACGTATAAATATAGGGTGTTTTTTTAGAGCTATAGAACTTTAAATTGCAATAAAACAACGATGGATTATTCGATTGACATGAATTTTATTTATGCGCAAGATAATCTTGTGGCATTACATTTTAAATATGATTTCTGGCATATGACCGCCACGGCTGGCTGGGATGTAGTCCAATCTGGAAGTCCAATTTTCGATGACTTTTCCCAACATTTGTGGCCGTATATCGGCAATAACACGGCGAATGTTGTCTTCCAAATGGTCAAGGGTTTGTGGCTTATCCGCATAGACCAATAACTTTACATAGCCCCACAGAAAGTAGTCTAGTAGTCTTTTTTATTGACGTAAGCTGACGTAAATTAGTGCTTCTATATTTGTTTCCTACTTGGTTCAACGATGACTTGACTATATTAGAACTCTACCAGAAATTCAACTCTCTATCCACCAAATCCAATCATAAACTCACGGATTAACTTTAAACTCAATAACGAAGTAACCGTTCCTTCTCACGCCCGAATCCATCTTGGAAATTACCGACAAGAAAGCAACAAGCTTACCCAATTAGTTTATTCACACTGTTACCCACTTCTCAGACTCTCAGTTCCGCCTTAGTCGAACAACTTTTTTTTCCTATATACCCTTTTGTAACGGATCCGGCAACCCGAGCGCCCTCTACACTTCCAGACTCTCACCCCTTCCCCTATTAAATTTGCGAATTTCGCCGGGGAAGTGTGTACCTAACTTGATTTTCCAAACTTCGGATGAATAGCAATTGAACCGAGAACTAATGAGCTGCATTCAGACGCTCTGAGTTCGGCATACTTTATTAGATATAGCCGGTTATAATGCTGGGGCACAGACTCCCAGTTAGGAAAATTAGTCGGGAAATGAACGACGTTAAACGATTAAAGAGCGCTGTGTTTCATACTGATTGTTCTCGATTTCCTACGTGATCGGAATAAGTGGAGATTCATTGGGGAGCAGGGTTGATACGTGGATGGATGAGCGGTTCTTGGTGTTAACATTGAATATTGTATGATTTATCAATCAGAATTGGATATTGAACAGTTTCTGTCGTTAATATTCAGTTGTTTTTTTCTTTGTTTGTTCTATCCAACAATATTAACATTATGAGGTTTTCTGCGGAGTTTCAAACTTAGTGCGAATCATATGTGAATCAATTCAAAGATTGGGGCCATACCTTTAATAATGCATTCGAAATACTCCATAATATGACAAATAAAAGCATAAGACTAACACTATTGAAATAAATAGCTTAAATTCTAACAATATTTTTTCAAATGAACAAGCAGATGTTAATGTTCAATAGACCTATAAAGTTTGTTAGGCCGATTTCAGTTTACTTTTCTTTCTGTTGACATTAACTACAATGTATGCAATCGAAATATAAATTGAAGAAACCACACAGTTGACGAAATAATTATCGAAAACATTACAATATTTTTTAAGATTACTTTGTTTAATTTTATATGAGATGGATTTTCATTAAGAGAGGACCAAATCAATTAAATGATCCGAAATGGATTATTTCTTCCGTTTTTGTGAAAATACCCAAAACCTATGAGACATAAATAGTCAGAATTTTATATCTGAGAAACTATGGCGATGAGTATTGAGATTTCAGTACCATACTATTGAATGTTTCTAATTCCATATTTTATGTAGGCGAGTTAAATAAGAATCATTGAAAGAGGAGCTTCAAACTTATTCTCCTAGGAATTTGAAATTTTTCATGTGCCAGATTTTCGGGCAAGACGGATCAATTGACTTTCGAAAAAGATATCATGAATCTGAAATTTTATTCAATATTCAGTCGAGACAATACAGATTTAATACGTGAAAGTTTTATAAGGCTTCAAAATGTCCTCAAAACTCACCGAAGATTCATCAAACGTACTAAAATCGCTTGAAAACAAGATGAAACCTAAATTAAAACCGAAATAAACTGACTCGTGTCTCAATTCCTTGCATAATCAATTCATTTGCGATTGATTATGACAGGCACGTGTATAGGAGCAAGTTAAATTACCTTCAACGTAAGGCGTTAAACAGATTACCCAAATTTCATTTTATCGAACTGAAAGGACGACGTTGTCACATTCACGCTCATTACGACGATACTACCAACGTAACGGCATTAACTGCAACCACCCGAGATTCAGGTTAAGCTGATTTAGAGAGAACGTATCATCGTAGAATCATTTCGTTTACATAATTACAAGTATGTATGTTTCAGATTTCTGGGGTTACATGTTAATGATACCATTAGTAAAGATGGTTCATGAATAATTCGAAAAATACTGGTCCATATTTATATAAAAGGGCTTCTTCTTCATAACAGAATCTTTCAATTATTCTTCTTCACTAAGAACTTACAACGCATATTCTAACGGGTGTTTTTTTCGAGGTATATAACTTTAAGTTAGCATTACTGTTCGAAATGGCGACCGATTTAATAGCTGTCAATTGATTTATTCTCAGTTTGGTTTGGCAATTCATCATGAATAGACTCACGCCTGAATAACGCTCGCAAATAGTGCAATTTCATTTCGAAAATAATGGTTCTGTGCGGAATACGTATCGCGCAATTTTGTTTAGCGATGAAGCGCACTTCTGGTTGAATGGCTACGTCAACAAACAAAACTGCCGCATTTGGAGTGAAGCTAATCCTCAAGTGTATGTCGAAACACCGTTACATCCAGAAAAACTGACTGTTTGGTGCGCTTTATGGGCTGGTGGAATCATTGGTCCGTACTTCTTCAAAAACGATGATGGCCAGAACGTTACAGTCAATGGTGATCGGTATAGAGCCATGATTACTAACTTTTTCATTCCTGAATTGAACAACCATGATGTCCAGGAGCTGTGGTTCGAACAAGAAGGCGCAACATGTCACACAGCTCGTGCCACAATCGATTTATTGAAAGACACATTTGATGACCGCCTAATTTCACGTTTTGGACCTGTGAATTGGCCTCCAAGATCTTGTGATTTAACACCGCTAGACTACTTTCTGTGGGGCTATGTGAAGTCATTGGTCTATGCGGATAAGCCACAAACCCTTGACCATTTGGAAGACAACATTCGCCGTGTTATTGCCTTTTTACGGCCACAAATGTTGAAAAAAGTCATCGAAAATTGGACGTCCAGATTGGACTACATCCGAGCCAGCCGTGGCGGTCATATGCCAGAAATCATATTTAAAATGTAATGGCACAAGATTATCTTGCGGATAAATAAAATTCATGTTAATCGAATAATCCATCGTTGTTTTATTGCAATTTAAAGTTGTATAGCTCTAAAAAAACACTCTTTATAATTAAATCTAATATCATATCCAATCCAGATGACCATATGACCACTTCGAGCCGGATAGAGGACCATATAACTCCGGTTTTAGCAAGCCAGAAAACTGGTACGTGGCACAGCGGCTGTTTATAGTCCCGAATTTATTTATCTAATCAGGCTGAGTAACTAAAAAGTGAGCATATTCCTGCTGCAGCAGGATCAGATAACGAGGAAATTACGGCCGAGCAGTCCGACAGAGCGTGAGAGGACCATTCGAGTTTATAATTTTCTCTGTTCCTCTGGGAGCTTGGTGTTGTGGCGTTTTGTTCGTCGAGTTTTTTGAAGGGCTCTCCGCACGGTTGGAGAGGTGTGCTCGCTGGAAAGAGTTGCTGCGGGTGTGAACTTTGGGATCAGGTAGGTGTATATACGAGTTTTTATACCAGAAGAATGAAAATTACCGTGGGCGGCTGGTCCTAAAATGATTATTTCGTTGTTGGAAATAAAGAGTGTCTATTTGTATTCTGGAGAGGGGTTTATACCACGTGGCATTCTCGTGAACTGTCGAAGTTAACTTACTCCTCCCCTGGACTGAATGTGAGAATTCAAATAAGTTTTTGCGTCTTTATTCTTAATTTTATAAAAACCGTATTTTTAGTTTTCAAAAAGACTTTTTGTGTAATATTTTTATGTGGAAAGACATGAAATCAATGGTTGTCCAGATAGTTATATCATGCATATATTCTATAAAAAAGTCATTCATTACACCCATTACATTTGAATGCTTTTATAAGAGGAGTGGTGTATGTTCATTAAACTAGGCATATGTAAGCTGGAGTCTGAATAGAATAGGTTTTTATATTGAATTTCTATGATGTTATTTTGTTTTGTTTTGTCAGAATTTTCCGTGTGGGATTGTTAACGGAAAAAACATGTTTTGAAACGGGTTATTCTGATAGTAAGGAGAGGTAGAGTATCTATATTCTGAAACAAGTTGCAGAATGGGCTCCTATTCCAACACGAATGCGAAATTCAAAAACGAGCGACGAAGGAGCGAGTTTTCGAACGCATGAGTGTTAGAATTGCCTTCTGCAACGAGTATTAGACGATATTTCCTCTATTTCAGTTAAGTTTTGTGAAATATTGTCGAAATTCAATGAAAAATTCAGATTATACATCCTAATGACTTTTGTATTGTATCTTGGCAATTGGTGTGACTGTTACGAAAATTGACAGATTAGGGAATATGAATTTGAATCGTACCTTCGTTCAGAATTTTGAAATATTTTATAATTACGCATTAAATTCGTGAATAATGTTTGACGAAACCGATTTTACACCACCAGAATTAAGAGGAATTGGGAATAATGTTGCAAATCATGTCACTTTATCCAAATTGAATTATATTGACAATAGAACTGTCTTGAAACTTGATAGCATCGGAAGTCAGTGTAGACAACCATAGAACGAAAGAATAGACGGAAAACAATGCTGTAATGAACTCATTAAAGTATTGTTTTTAGTACTATAATGAACATTACGATACTGAAAGAGAGAAAATAATTTAATATTCTCTTTTCTTCCACTCTCAGATGTAGGTTGATCACTCTCCGGTAAGTTAACATTGCTTGCGGTAGTTCAATCGTCTTAAGTGCCCCTTGACGGGACCTGCACTGAATATAAAACGAAAATTTATGGAAAACTATCCGGCGACGCTATCCGACGTCGACATATGCTGTTTATCAACAAAAGTGGCGACTGGCACTTCTTACCAGCGATTTCGCGAACATGTGACGTCTAGTGGAAGGAGGCCAGTGGCGCGGAAGTAATTTCGGGGCGGCCGAGGCAAAACGGGGGGGCGAATTGAAATTAACTGCGGTTGGGATCCCTCGTGTGGAGATAATGGCCGAATAAATCCCGAGTTTGACCGAGAGACGGGAAGAAAAAACTGTGTCGTGGATTTTTGTTGATTTAAGGCCACTTTGTTGAATGAACTAGAAGTGCACCGCGCTCTTGAGTAGGAGATGTGTGTTGGGATTCTTGCTTAATGTAGCGAGAATGAAGAGTTGCCTCGCAGATGGATCATTATCTCTTCGGACGGTATTTGGCGACGTCTTGGGCATTTTTTACGATGGATTTTGCAGGGAAAAGTTTCATGGCCGGTTTATTTCCTGAAAAGGTTATCGTAATTGGCCACCGAGAGCTTGTGATTTAATACCTTCAGACTATTTATTGGAGTTACGTGCAACATGAAGGCTATGCCAATGTTCCACCATCGAATCAAGGCCTTAGAGATGGAATTCGTTGGAAAATTTTAGAGAAAAACCCTTAAGAAGAGAAGATTGAACTGGCTTCAGGCTGCTTTCCAACTAATTGGCTCTCCGATTCAATCTTAAGGTGTACTACTTTGCTTCCACATTTTTGCAATAGATAACTGTAACGGTAAGTGGTAATCGAAATAAATAGATGTCATACAATAAGCTTTGGTAGTTGTAAACAAAACGCCATCGAAATATTAATCGATTTGAGTCTGCATCATAAAGTTATTCTCGATTAAACATGTCAGCTTACGAGCCAAATACCCGTCATTTGCGGAAGGTTTTGATTTTCTGCTTTAATATACAGAAATCGGCAGCTGAGGCTCATCAAATGCTCTCAAATACCTATGGTGAAGCCGCTATTAGTGAGAGAACGATGATTTAGACGTTGAAAACCAGCATGGCGGTGGAAGAGAGAAGGTTTTCGAAGATGCAGAATTGGAGGCATCACTTGATCAAGATTCGTGCCAAACGCAACAAGAATTGGGAGGATCATTGGGAGTGACACAACAAGCCATTTTACAACTCCTGAAAGTCATGAAAATGATTCAGAAACAAGGGAATTGGGTGCCGTACGACTTGAAGTCTAGAGATCTTGAATGGCGTTTGTTTGCTTGTGAACAGCTGCTTGCAAGGCAAAGATGGAAAGGGATTTCTACATCACTTCGTGACTGGAGACGAAAAATGGGTTCATTACGATAATCCCAAGCGCAGAAAATCAAAGGGATATCCCGGCCATGCATCCACGTCGACGGTCAAACCAAATATTGACGGTTTCAAGGTTATGCTCTGTATGTTGAAGCCGAGGGATTCTTCATCATCATCATCATCATTCATTCACCATTAACTCAATTGGCAGGTCAAAAAATATATAAATAGTTCACAAAATTGAATTAATAAGTTATATACAGGGTGGCCATTTGAAAACGAAACAGACGAGATTACAGACGAAATAAAGTTTTTCGATATAAATGCTCGGACAGGTCGATTTCTGTTTCGAGGGGGACAACTTTAGATGTAGGTTACGAACGCATAGCGCTTCAACCCTTGCTACTACAACCCTCACCCCCAAATTTTGAATAGGGAAGATGGGGTGAGTGATACCTCATTTGAAAGGTATTTTTATAGTGATTTCAGCACAGTAATTGTTTTTTCATTTTATGCATTAGTTCTCGAAATATTCTTAACTAAGTGTTTGAAAATGAAGTAGTGTTTTCATGGCACTTGTAGTGTTTTGTGAAAAAGAAAACATTTTGAGCTTCAAAACAATCATGACTGTGGCTTCCTTCCTAACTAACTAACGCATGAATAGTTCGAGAACTAATGTATAAAATGAAAAACCAATTACTGTGCTGAAATCAGTATAAAAATACCTTCAAATTGAGGTATCACTCACCCCATCTTCCCTATTCAAAATTTGGGGGTGAGGGTTGTAGTAGCAAGGGTTGAAGCGCTATGCGTCCGTAACCTACATCTTAAGTTGTCCCCCTCGAAACAGAAATCGACCTGTCCGAGCATTTCTATCGAAAAACTTTATTTCGTCTGTAATCTCGTCTGTTTCGTTTTCAAATGGCCACCCTGTATAAACAGAAATAAAATGGTAAAATCTACACACAAATAAGCAAAAGACTAGTTAACATAACGTATACTCATTCAAACTTAATGTCCCAGAATTCTGCAAAACTATACACATCATTCTCTACCAATGCACCCTTTATTCTCTTCCGCAATATATGTCTTGGAAGCATCTGCAGTTTCGAGGGAAGTCTATTATAAAATTTAACCCCAAAATGGTTAGTAGTTCTTATCTCAAGTTATTCGTATATTATGTTATATTGAAATATAAATAGACCTATCAATTTCCATTAAAAGCAGTTGACAGAAAGCCAATTATATCAATAGCCCCCTAGAACCAACCGAAGAACCCAAGCGTCTCAAACAAAATTCGGTATACGCCTCAACAGCTCCTCCAGACAGATCCGGGATGCAAAACTGCGAAGCGGGAGGCTGCACGCGACAGTACACTCGGATATAATTACGTCGCGACGCCCACAATCGCCGATACGCGCGCAAGAACGTCCGTCTCGTCGATCGACTCCGTCTAAAAACCATTTACATCACAAAGGCCACTCGACCGGCCGGAACAAAGACGCAGGAAGGCCGGGCCGATATCATATCCGTCGTTGCCGCGGGGAAAACCCATTACTGGTATTTCCCCCTGGATATTAATTGAGTTCTGTCGTGAGACGGCCCTTCTGGAATCCGGGCGTATCGAGCTCCAAAAGGGCTGTGGGTAGACGACGTCTTTAATGGAGCAATCGTCGCCTTTCATGCGGTTTTTTGTTGAGCGAGGCTTATGGAGCAATTAGGAAGTTTGCTGGTTAGATTAACGGAAGGAATTGGTGGCAATGTCTGGAAGAAGTCTGGAAGTTCAGCAGTCTCCACGTTTTTGAAGACGAAAAAGGAATAACTCTTTTGTAATAGAAGATATAGCTAGAGAACGAGAAACGCTCTGTATAATCTTCCACCCGTTGGAGTAGAAGCCTTCTATGAGCTTGGAGAAGACACCACCATAGGCAGAGCAATAGAAACCAGGAACAAGAAATCATTATATTTGCGCAAGCAAAAAGATTCAGTAAGTTTCATCGTCCAACCCAACGAAAGCTCAGGTAGTTCCCACAAGCTAAGAGTTATTGTGCAACTGCCGGTCAGAGTATCTTCTATACCGTGAAAAAAAGCACAAACTCCTTTCATTAGTCCAGAACCTTTTTGTGGTAAAGGTAAATGCACCTATGAGAAAGAGTTTGAGGACAAGGAAAAAAAAGGAACAAGGAAAACACTCTGACGGAATCTTCATGGGTTGAGTTATTCCAAAAAGTTCCTTTGATACTGCGAGATCTAAGAAGTATCTGGATTTCAGCAAGAATATGCTACACCTCCTCAATGCCTTACAAAGCATATCTGCCTCAGGTAGCACCTCATGAAAATGAATCTAGCAGAAAATAGCTGGTGAAGATTCTGTGGGGAGCAGATCTGGATCACTTGGTGATGGAAGTTCCTTGTCATGGCTCACCAACGCAAAAAATGCTTCGGACAAAAATAAATGAGAAAATACCTCTTTGAAGCCATCCCAAACAGAGTTCATCTGAACTCTGGAACTAACAATCCCCAATTTTCAAAAAGTTTTATGGTCCAACACAACGAAAACTCAAGTAGCTCCCACAAGCTAAGAATTATTGTGCAACTGCCGTTAAAATATCTTTTGTACCGTGAAAAGAAGCATAAACACCTCTTATTAGCTCAGAACCTTTCAGTTGTATAGGTAAATGCATCTATAAAAAAGAGTCTCAGGATAAGGAAAAAACAGGAAGAAAAACACTCTTACGGAATCTTCCTGTGTTGGATCTTTTCAAAAAGTTTCTTCGAAACTTTGATACTTCGAGATCTAAGAACTATCTGGATCTTTGCAAAACTATGCTACACTTCCCCAATACCTTCCAAGGAATTGTCTCCTCAGGAAGCACCTCATGAGAGTAGGTCTAGCAGAAAAACGACAAGTCAAAATTCTGTGGAAAAGAGGAAGAAACTCCTGATCACCTGGTCATCGCTGTCCACAGCAAAAAACCTTTGGACAAGACACTTGAAACATCCTTGAAGCCTTCCCAGATAGTGGAGTTCATTGAAACGTTGGAACTGGAATACGAGCTGTAGACTACGACGACTAATGATGATGATTGGGGCACAATAGAGAATATGGTCGCGGTGCAATGAAATCCCCCATTAATCTTAATCCAAACTTCTGTATTGTATGAGATTGTCTGCAGATTTTGCATATTGAACAAGGACAGCTGAACACATACTTTGCCAATTCCAAAACTGGCCATCATAAGAAGACTTGTTTCTCGCAAGCCAGTTCTAAACATTCACAAAGTGATGCAAAAGCATAGTAGGGTATGGAAAAAATCACAATTCTGAAAGCTTGTAGGTGTCTAATCAATCGACAGCTATATCCACATATTATAATCTACCAAATGATAATTGTTGTATTGATATTGATGATGGACCATATGTTAGATAGTTATTTGGGCTGTTTCCATCATCTCAGCCGCACAGATGATGGAAACAGCCCAAATAACTATCTACCAAATGATATGTTTAGCACCTAGTATTATGAAGAATCTCAAAACATGTGTATTCCCTATATAACATTCCTCCAACAAAATAAAAGACAGACAACGTGGCAGCCTCTTTGAAGACTACGAGTTCACATTGAACCCAATATGTTACCACTCTGAAATGACAAAAAAAAGTTACGAGGGGAATATGCTTCGGTTAAGCGGCGTTCACGCTCTCCTTATCTCCGCTTGGCAGCGTTAAGTTATGCGGTCATGTGTGTAACAAACTCGGACCGAGAGGGGTGTTGGAGGACACCCCCTACGACACAGGGATGGGACGCCCCGCGGGGAGATTTATCACATCGTGCGGGGGTAAACTTTACGATAACGGACTAGTTAGACCGAAATAATATTTGTATCGCCGGGGTCCACTCTCCTGAGGTGGTCCAAGGGTCGGATTTGGGGTGGTTGTTGTTCTTGTTACAAGCTGGAGCTTCTGGAGAGGCTTATCAGATCTATTTCTGGTATTCTGCTCTTTGTTTGAGAAAAATGGTAGGAAAGACTTCTACATTTACTGATGATGAGGCGTTGTTGGCCATGAAATAGTTTGCAATTCAAGTTTAACTCGTTTGAAAGTTGTACCTGCTCTGAGTGTACCTTCAAGTTTCTACAAGAGTCATTGTATTTTGTTGATTAGATTTGATGTAGGTAAAAGAGTGAATGAGACATAGTGAACAGTCTTTCAGAATTGCGATCAGTCTTGCCCAAGAAGATCATTTGCCATATTGCCATAACTTATAACGCCCTTGGCGATGCATTTAGCATAGAATGTGATCAGCTGTTTTCTCAACCTTTTCCAGAGCCTGGAAATAATAGTTTTTGCTGACAGGTCAAAGTAGTTATAAAGACAGTAAGTAAGTAAGTAATTTATTTCGTGCCTTTTATACTTTACAGGTATATTACACACGTCAAAATAAAATAGGAAAATAACATATGACAAAAGGTGATTGAAAACTACAAACAACATAATTATACGACAAACATACAAAAAATATATATATACATATGTCATGTGTTAGATAAAAGTTCAGATTCACAGCTCAATAGTGGCAGAAAGAAATGATGCAACGCTATAAAAGGCTTTCTCAATCAAGAATTCTCTGATAGTTCTCAGAAACATCTTTTCAGGTAGATTTCGAGTTGACGACGATAATTTATTGAAAAGTTTATGGCCTAAGAAAGCTGGGCCGACGTGCGACTTCTTCAGTCTCACATAATCGGATCTTATATCATTAGCTCTTCTAGTATTGTGATCATGAAAATCTATATTGCAGTTGTAGGTCTTTTTGTTTACATGAACATACTTAAGGCACTCATAAATGAAAAGTGAAGGAAATGTCAGAATCCTCAAACTCCTAAAGGCTGCCTCAGTGTTCTGTCAGCAGTTAAACAATAAATTGGAGCTCAGCTAGTGAAGCTGCATTAGCTTTTTTCTGTAGAGCGGAGATAATTATTTCATCTCCAGCGAGCATTTTTTTGGTGCCCCAGGAAAAATTTCTGTGATTTCAAGTCCTACATGAGTGACACATTGTGTCCTTAGTGCTAATAACAACTCTGATCTTTTCAGAGACTTATTTTTTCTCCGATTGGCAGCAAATATTGATTTTGCAGACATATATCAATCAGCAAAGTATTACTCTTCCTGCCAAGGCAGCAAAGTGATTATTCTCAATGCGAATAAAGCAGTCGACATTTTCATATTTGTTGCCACCTTCCATATTTCTAGAGGAGTAAGTACTTCTAAGTCGCTACCACTGTCCATAATATAAATATATCCGATATTTTTTCAAAAAACTGTCAGATATTTCATAGGTTCTCAAACTATAATTATTAAGATGTTCTCTCAACATCGCAGGATATTTCATTTCTTGCGTACCAAAACGCAAAAATTGAGGAAAAATGTATTCTCCTCGAGTAATCTATAATTTTTCTATGGTTCTGGTCACGTAAACAACATCTGAGGAGGCTCAACGTTGCTATTGTACGTCTAGATGCAAATTTGCATGTCAATAGAATCTGCAGTTTAAAACTTGAAATTCGGTTGAGTGTTTTGTTTATAGAGTATTTGAGAGTGTTCCGAGAGCCACTTAAAATTTTTTCAAAATTTCAAAAACACCCTACATCTCCTGGGGTGATTTAAAAATTTAATTCGACCATTCTCACCACTCAAAAACCTGACAAAAACCATTCCGATCCTGTCATAGGAGAAGAGCACCGATAGAACAGGATCCCGCCGAAAACCAGTCACGTACAGGACGACATGAAAAGGAGCTTTTATTGAAAAAACCCATCGTAAATCACGACCAAACCGGCCGTTTCAGCGCGTGGACGTAGTGGGAGCTGAAGGGTTGGCACACAACATATTGATCGATGGTTAATAAATAACCCTCGGTCCCCCCAGCTGTGTTTTTGCATGACGAAAATTTTATCACGAGACCAACATATTGGCGAAATTATGAACGGCTGTATATATTCGGCACGTTAACAGCCGGCCGACACGAAAAAATGTCAGGGAATATGCTTAGGGTGGGTTTTTGTTGGGGAACTTTGACACTATAATAGTTCGTTGGTCGTACGTGTACGTCAATGTTTGTCGAATAAGGTAGAGTTGGATCATAGAGTAATAGACATAGATATAGGAAGTATAGACAATTTTTACATGTACCCAACACGGTTAGATTACGTTGTCGGATTGTGATATATTTTCAAATCCACAATTTTACTATATCCTTATGAATGTATATTGCATTGAATGAAATATATTCCTTTGAGTGATTCCCGATTAAATATGCAAATTTGGATATTTGGAATCCGATATTTTTCCTAATTGTCGAATTTCTAATGAGCAGAATAATTATTATTTTCTGCAACTACCTTCTGAAATCCAAGGTTTGGCAACTTTTGCTCTCCTAGTGTCATCGGTTGTTTCACGTTTGGCGCGGTTGAAGTTTATTCTCAGAATTTCTGATAGATTTAGGTATTTATTCCAATATATTTTGAGTTAATATGAAACGTTGATTCACTATGGAACAAAAGAAGTGCGGCGTTATTTGTGGAGAAACTCGCGAATTGAGTGAAATATCGTATCACTGATATGTTTTTATTTCCGCGCGCTTCATGTCAAATTTGATTTATTTTGGAGACAAAATGTGCTTACTGAAATGACATCTGTTCCCTATATCTATGTTTATTACTCTGAGAGTGGAATAAACTTTATAACGTTAAAGCGGCAATATTCAGTTTGAAACTGACTGAATGTTAGTTAAGGTAGCAATTTGATGGAATCGATTCTTGTTCTATAGGTTTAAGCTCTGGATTTGGTTATAGAAATAGATATTCACTATCAAAGTTTGTTGTGGGTCCTGCTCAGAAGTGCGCTTTTTAGGCTAGCCAGGGCCAGTTTCAAATGTTTGGCAGTATAGGTTCAGTTGTTACCATGATCGATTTGCAGAGTATGCAAATTTCATCTGCCAACATACCCAAACGGTACAGAGGAAGGGCTTATTCTGGAAGTACCTCGTCAGCAGACCTACAAGAAATTAAAGCTCAGCTTTTTGTAGACCAAAAGAAATCTACGAACTACGAGTTTGATTGTCTTCCTCTAGAGTAATCTTTCATTCCTGAGCTTCCATCCTTGAACTACAGCTATAAAGAGTTCTTCAACTTAACCATGATTCTTGTTTAAGCCACTCATTGCATTCTAGCGCAGTAAATATAACACTTATCAACACGTGTCTCAATTTCATTTTATATCTCATTTGAGAAACAGTTAAATTAGAAATCAAAAGAGCAATAGGACGTTCTGATCGTCATCACAAAAAGATTTAACGAAAGTTTTTCTCATGAGTTTGTCGGAAACCTGACACACTCATCTGCATTTTCCAGGTTAGTCGAACATATAACTTCAACTCAGCCTAGCGGAGATAATGGCGGCGTAAACGCAGCCTAACCGACGCACGTTTTTGTCTTCCGCTACGCGCGTTTTCGAAAGCAAAAACTTTTCGGAATTTGTGTGCCGTTTTACGACGTCTGCAAAGATAAAGGACGTCGTCACAAATTACGACGGCCCCGCGATTTCTTCCGGTCGTTTTCCCGAGTGGAAACTGGCGGAAAACTCCGTGCTGGGAGAGGTTCGGATCTCAGATATGCACAGAGCGGCAATAACGTAACTAGTTTAAACGACGCGACCTAGAAACTCGTTCGGAGATCTATGATCAGATAAGTCGTTCTGCGGATGTCGCCTTTAGAGCGGTATTTAGAAAAATTTTCATGTTTTTGCGAGTGTTCAGATAAAGGCAGTCAATCTACTTTGCTGTCGAGTTGAACATATCATTTTTTCTTCGATTGTTTATAGCGATGCATATAGGATATTTTACTTGCAAATTATAACAATTCCTACAATGTTTTAATTCTCCTGTAGTGATAAATTGAAACGAAATTTGTTAGAAATCGAAATTGTTGGAATGGAAATAAATAAAAAGATTGTAGGAATTGTGATAATTTGCAAATAGAATATTCCATGTTTATCATAATAAACAATCGAAGAAAAAATTATGAAGAAAATTGTAGAGAATTGTTTTGAATTTTATCCTTAAGATCGATAGCAGATACGACAAAACTACAAGAAACCGAAGTTTATTTTTACATTTTTCTGAAAATGAAAGAATAGGGTACTGTTCCAGAAAAAATAAGACCCTGTAAATATGCATTCAAAATTAGCATATCACAGGATGATCTTCGAATTAGAATATTACAAATTCAAATTGAATACCTAGTAAAGGGAGAAGGTGCTATGAGAAAAAAATCAAAGTTAAGACCGCGTATCTCGAGAACAAAGCGGTTGAATGCTCATATTCATAAGACTTTTTTCTATAAAATGATCCGACAAATCTGTCATTTCCGTTTGTACTTCCAATTTACGAACACCTCGTATTTTTAACTTTTTCTTCGACCTAAGCTGCCTCCAAGTGTTAAAAAAAAACCTCCATAATTGAACCATACATCCTTCACTCGAAGCACAGCTAAATCCCCTCCAGTTTTCCATCTATCCAAGTGACAGATCTTCAACCATTCTTCTCCGGCCAGACCGGAAACGTATCGTAAATTATCGAGGAAATCACCCGGTAGAAATGCCCGTTTCAGAAAACCATTTTTTCCCTCCCTATTCCTTCCCGTGCAGGATATAAATTCATTCGGCCGATAGCGTTTCCATTTTTCTGGACGTTTCATAAACCATAGATCAACAACACATCGAAGGCGGCACATAAATCTCGCGTATCGGGTCGGCACAGCCTCAGCAACAGACGCTGGACCCAGTCGAGCGTCGGAAGAAGGACGTAAGCGTCATGGTTTGCTCAACATATGTGGAAGAAAAAATTACGATAGGATACATCGGGAATGGATGAGGTTGGATGCGCTGCAGAATTTATGTCCTTAATTTTTCTCTAAAAGTCCGTTAAAACTTCAAATATTGAACTGTTTCAGCTGTTATTAATAGGTAAATAAAGTAATAATCATAAGTAATTGCACCAGTGCATCAAAATCACCGATAATTTTGCATGACAGCGTGTTGTCATAAAAACTGCATGAGTTCATGAGCCCTCCACCTTCGGTGTCAGGCTCTTTCTCCAAAAATGAAAATGAATGCAGTTTTTCAGAGAAAACACGCTGGAATGCGAAATTATCCGGTCATTTTGATGTACGAGTGTAATTCGGGGGAATATTTCCCGAATAAACTGTTACATTACCTGTCAAACTGATTTAGAATGGAATTGCCATAGATTCGAACTGTGTGAGATGCATAGAAACTATGCATCTATGAACAGAACAATTATCGCAGTGCTGTTTCGCTTCCTACAATGCAATTATTGCTGAAATTTTCGATAATTGTTCTCCATATAAAGAATTTTTACTATTAATTCAGAGATTGAGGGTGAAATTTTCGAAACAAAATTTGATAATTTTCGGGACGCTGACTTTTCTTCTAGACACATGATACAGCTCTGAAAACTGGCTATTTCGTAGATG
The DNA here is from genome assembly GCF_914767665.1 of Harmonia axyridis. Classification (NCBI taxonomy): domain Eukaryota; kingdom Metazoa; phylum Arthropoda; class Insecta; order Coleoptera; family Coccinellidae; genus Harmonia; species Harmonia axyridis. Next base: position 43,094,018 of record NC_059505.1, read on the forward strand.
AAAACTTGATATTCAAAAAACGTTTCCATTCAATGGGTCTGGGACGAATATTTCAGGAGTTATAACGGTTTTTGTATGGAAATTCAATTTTTTCCGGTTTTCTCCAAAATTCCGAGTTCAAATTTCCTTGAACTGTGAGAGTTACAGGAAATCGGTGAGCGGCGTTATAGTTGACGACCACTAAACATCAGAAATTTTTTATATCAAAAATTTTCGTAAAATTTTCCATACCTAACCCTTAGAAAAAAAAAAAAGTTGCTTCATAGAAATATTGTATGATTAAATCTATTAATTCAACTATATAGATCACGAATATGCTCGCAGTTGGGCGATCAGTACATTATTTCAGAAATTATAGGTAAAAATCTGAAATTTTCAAAAAAAAACTTGATAATATTCCCGATACTGAAACTTCTCCTAGACGTTAGCTACGCCTCTGAAACTTCACTATGTTTTAGATCAGAGCTTGGTTTTTGAAAAACATTTTTATTTGAGGGGTCTGTGACGAAATTTTCAGGAGATATAACGATTTTTGAGTAGAAACTCAATTTTTACCGTTTTCCTCCAAAATTCCGAGTTCAAATTTCCTTGAACTGTTAGAGCTACAGAAAATCGTTGAGCGGCGTTATTATTGACGACCTCTAATCGTCAGAATTTCGAACTCCCCCGAAAATTCTAATAACGAAAAATTCAGGCGAACTTCCCCTCCTGTAATTTTCTCAACCAATTTTCGAGTAATTCATCGCTTTTCAATATCCCCCTCCCAAACCCGCATAGTTTAAAGACCCTAAAGCCACGCTCATCCATCATCCACAACGTCATATTTGTCATGTACCCCCGTCGATACGCTAAAAGTTCGATAAAGTCGCCTTTTTTTCCCAGCCTTCGGTCGGGCGGATGCCAACCGCAAAGACCCCGGGGAAAATATTCATACACAAGCCGGCTTCGCGTCGCCAAACCGTATGCGAGGCACAAAGAGGCCCGGGCGTGTGTCGGGTTTGTTTGATACGCCGGAAAATGAAGGAACTGAAAAATTGTGGTTGTTAAAGGGCCTCCTCGGTTGTTCAGGGTGGGAAAAGCGATGGACCGAACCGTTGGGAAGAATTTGATGGGGTTGGATGAATCCGGTACGATTTTTTTTAGGGGTCCGCGGCATCTGGTTCCGGTTTTTTTGATCCAGGTTTACGGAAATTGGACAATGAAGTTTTATGTACGTTGTTCCGAGCTTTTTTTATTCCTTTAGTTCAGGCCTTTGTTCTTTTGCCGCTCCAGACACGCCAATATTGATTCTTCAGAATAATTTCAAAAATTAGGAGAGCTTTTTGAAGTAAAGATCTTCTGAGTGTTCTTAAGTAGAATGTACAAAGGAAAATAAGAGATGTCTTGGATGATTTCAAGGAAGAAAATCCCATGAACATGTGCCCGCAAACGGTTTGTTTCCGAGATACGGGGTGTTTCTTGTAGCCCTACTTTTTGGGATGATTATACCAGTTTATCGAATCTTTATTGATCTTCGCTACAGATTGGGTGTATAAGTACGAAATTCATAACTAATTTATTCCTCACAGCCTACTAACTGGATATTTATGAAAATTTGGATTTTCCTGAGGATTATTAGAGAATTGTATGAATTTTTTTTTCAAAATCGGTAGCAGATAACGCAAAACAACAAGAAACCAAAAAGTATAATACTGGAACAAAAGTTTTTTTTAAATTTTTCTTGATTAACAGTGGTCCACCAAAAAAAAAAAAGTTCTGCAAGAAATAAGCAAGCATTGGTCCAGAAAAATATCACCTTGTAGACTTGCTCTCGAAATTAGCATATCACATGACGAAAAATTCAAATTGAAATATCTGTTCCAAATTCAATTCGAATATCTTATGAAGGAAGGGTGCTATGAGGAAAAAACTTGAAAAATACAACAAACTTAAAACCCTCTATCTCGATAACAATGTTTTTGTGGACCAATGTTTAAAGGACTTTTTCTCCTTAAAAGGATTCTATCATTTTCATTTGCACCTCCAATTAAGGAATACCCTGAATATGTGGTCTTCGAGATTATAAGTGGCATATGAATGCAAGATTTTCAATAAACTCCTGACTGACTTTGCTCTCCGCATTTTTTCGATATCCTTCTTGATTTTTTCATGATTTTGGCCACACTATCAGCCCGATATTTTGGAAGAAGCCTACAATCATCAACAAACTAATATCATCGGAGAAATTTGCGACTTCATCAAGCACTTCATCATATCAATTATTCCATTCCGAAACTCAAACTAACTAAATGAAGACAGGTTGAAATATGAAGGTTACACAGCCTCCGCAAACAAAATCTGAGGTATTACCGCAATATCAAATTTCCATTAACCATATCCTGATGAAGAACACTCAACAAACTTGAGCCTAAACCGACTCGAAATTAGTTGTATAGAAGCGGGATTCACAAAGGGGCGCAGATAATTCCATAGCCTACTTTCGAGTATGAAAGGATTAAATTGATATAGATCTTCATTATCGCAAGGTCGTATATATCAGATGAATCTTCAGGGAGGAAGGAAATTATGCAGAGAGAGAAAAAATTCTTAAATCTATAGAATACTAGTGGATGGAACATAATTCGTAAATGATGAATCTTTGAGGTTGGGTGCTATATTTTCTCTTCATTTATCCAGACGTTCCTATATTCTTGGGTATAACTCTGCACCATTTCCTTGAATCTTCCCAACAACTTACGAATTAACCAAAAGCAGAAGTGCAGTTATGAAGGAGAGTAGATCTGCAATAGATGGGTTTCATATTTAATTTTCTTGTTGGTATTGAACCCTATAATTTAGAGGAATATTTAAACTTCAATTGTTAATTTTTAGGTGCTTTTTTAGTTAAGTTTTTTATGACGTTATTCAACCCACTGTACAGTTGTTGTAAATGTGGCTGTTTGAAATAAATTACTATTACTATTACTATTTTTTGGAGCTCATCAGGAAGAAACTCCAGATGACCTGGTAACGGATACCTCGCCATCACTAGCCAATGAAAAAAATGCTTTGGACGTGAGACTTGTAGAAGTGAGGAGATAACCTCCTTGAAGCCACCCCAGATACTGGAGTTCATTAGAACTCTGGAACTGTTGGGAGAGCTGTAGACTACGATGACTCATCACGAGAACAGCTCTTATAGGAGGCACAATAGAACATAAGATTGCGGTGCAATGAAACCTCTTTTAAATCTACAATCTCCAATCAGCAGAATAGGAATTAAACTTGTAAGAGAAGAATTGAAGTACATGTATAAATCTTGAAGGTGACTATTGACTAGGGATTCATCAAGCCAAGTATTATAGCTTGACATTTTAACCAACTACTTGGCTTGAAAATGAAGCTTGTGAAAATTACATACTTGAGCTTGACTTGACTTGAATTTAGATATTTCTTGCTTGACTTGACTTGAATTTAAATATTTCTTGCTTGACTTGATATCGAGCTACTCGATAGTACTTGAGTTTGATATGCACGCGTAGCACGGCATATATTTCTGCAATCTCGTGCGCGCTTAGACTAAATAAGGGGATTCCTCGAGCACCGAGAGACTGAAGCATTCGCCAGTGTGATTTTATTAGTAGTTTTCTCACATTTTTATGGAATCTATTGGTAGATTTTGGTAGTTTCAGAAATATCGTTCCAAACTTAGCCATTCTGGCCACGGATTTTTCTTCAACGCCAGCATCTTCAGCTCCTGTTGAAAGATAATTTTTCAAAGCTGCTCACACAGTTACAAAACCCGCAATAGGTTAGGCGACAAATCTATAAGATGCTTCATTTGTCTTAGATTCTGCGTGGAAAATTATGAAATCAAACAAAGCCTGTAGGTTTGTCAATATTGATTATATGATTTATAGTGATTCATCGAATGCCTCGAAAATCAAGCCAAGCTGAGTATCCCTACTATTGACGAATATAAGGCAGTGGATTCAATGAAAAGACTCCTCTAAATCTTTTGCAGAAGCACACAGACTCATCTCCAAAAGCACTGAAAATATACACTAAAAATCATAGCCAATAACAGTCTGCAACAATACAGAAAACACCCAAAGCCTCATCCAAGTCAAACCAGACGTTCCAAAGCATCCCCAACAAAGAGAAAGATCCCTTGACAAACGCCGAGAGGTGTACCTAATATATTACCTCCCAACTTTCCCCTCTCCACTCTCTACTCCTCCAAAAATCAATTTTGAATTACTGGGATTCGAATCCTGTAAATATTTGCGCAGCGTTAAGTCAAGTCGCTTAATAAACTACAGCCAGTCTCTGCGCTCATTCCGCCTTCTACTCTCCGTAACGGAAGACAAACAAAAACCTCGGGCGGATCAATCGACTCGAATTGGCGCACTTGCTCGGGGGGTGCTGTGACCGTTAAAATTTCATCGCAAATGCTCCCTCTGTACGTTGCCGGCACGACAATGAACTGGAGTCAAAGATGTGAAACTTTGCGACGGAGCTATGTATGGGTTATTGTTTGTCTTGCCGAGGATTTGAAGGTGGGATCTAGGAAAGGATTTCGTGTGTTGGAACTCTAGATTTAATCTGATACCTTATTATAAAGGGTGTTTTTTTCGAGGTACATATATAACTTTAAGTTGGCATAGCTGTTCAAGATGGCGACTGATTTAACAGCTGTCAAGTGATTTATTCTCAGTTTGGTTTGGCAATTCATCGTGAATAGACTCACGTCTGAACAACGCTTGCAAATAGTAAAATTCTATTTCGAAAATAATGGTTCTGTGCGGAATACGTATCGCGCACTACGTCCATTAGCGATGAAGCGCATTTCTGATTAGATGACAACGTCAACAAACAAAACTGCCGCATTTGGAGTGAAGCTAATCCTCAAGTGTATGTCGAAACACCGTTACATCCAGAAAAACTGACTCTTTGGTGCGCTTTATGGGCTGGTGGAATCATTGGTCCGTACTTCTTCAAAAACGATGATGGCCAGAATGTTACAGTCAATGGTGATCGGTATAGAGCCATGATTACTAACTTTTTCATTTCTGAATTGAACAACCATGATGTCCAGGTACTGTGGCTCCAACAAGATGGCGCAACATGTCACACAGGTCGTGCCACAATCGATTTATTGAAAGACACGTTTGGTGACCGCCTAATTTCACGTTTTGGACCTGTGAATTGGCCCTCCAAGATCTTGTGATTTAACACCGTTAGACTACTTTCTGTGAGGCTATGTAAAGTCATTGGTCTATGCGGATTAGCCACAAACCCTTGACCATTTGGAAGACAACATTCGCCGTGTTATTGCCGATATACGGCCACAAATGCTGGACAAAGTCATCGAAAATTGGACGTCCAGATTACTACATCCGAGCCAGCTGTGGCGGTCATTTGCCAGAAATCATATTTAAAATGTAATGCAACAAGATTATCTTGCGGATAAATAAAATTCCTGTCAATCGAATAATCCATCGTTGTTTTATTGCAATTTAAAGTTATATAGCTCTAAAAGAAACAACCTTTAGATTCAGAATATACCTTGAGTCGCTTAGTTATTTCTTCATGAAAACATATTTGGTCAATATGATCCCTTATCCAGATGATGTGCCCTACGTTTGCCAAATTGCCAATAGATCAGATGTAAGGCTAGATGGTTGTCTTACATATTCTCCTTTTCATCTCCTTAACAATTGTAAAGGAGATAGTCTATCCTATAGGATAATCTCTCAACGTCCATACGGGTCTTGGATATCACTTCGTTCGAATTCATAAATCTGAGATATTGAAAAAAAATTAGATTGGACAAGTAAGCTCGCCTCAGAACCTTTGGACGTATTTTACTCATCTACTCAAACTTCCAACCTACATATTGTGAAAATTCCAAGTTCCAAGCTTTTTGTCCAGTAAGCCATTCGGCAGTCCCAAACTACCAGATCCTATCTGGTTTTCAAATGAACCCACCCTCAGGTTATGTACATGCTATACACAGTAATTTTTCGCCATAAAGGCGGAAGCGGAGGAATATCAGGTCCGAATGATGTCCATAACTTTTGATCCTTATTGTCTGTTTTAGTATTATTATGCGGGTCCCTCTATTATGTTTGTTGGTGAAGTGATATTTTCCAGCCGAATCCCTCCATGTTATGTTGTTTTACGAAGGTGGGGAGGGTTCGTCAATTATAACAGCCTTGCGAATGCTGTTTACGCGGTGTGGAATGATGTGGAAATGAAATGGAATATCTACGCTCCGGGCTATTTCAATGGACTGAACTTTAATGTAGATACTGTCTAACTGAGATCGGGAATTGTGTGATGTATAAAAGCAAATTTACTCTCCGTATATGAAAAGTAACTTCGGATTAATTTCAATTTTAAAAGCACTAAGTCTAAGTCTTTATTGTGATATGGAACTCCAGTATCAAGGATGGCCTCATGAAGGTTACTCTCTCACTTCTACAAGTTTCCTGTCTAAAGCATTTTTTGCGTTGGCAAGCGATGGCAAGGCATTCCATCACCTGGTGGTGATCCAGAGTTTGTTCCTCCTCCTCACAGAATCTGCACTCATCATTTTCGGTCATACTCATTCTCATGAAGTGCTTTCTGACGCGGTGATGCCCTGTAAGGAATTCAGTGAGAAGATGTAGCGTATTCTTGTAAAGATCCAGATACTTCTTAGATCTGGCAGTGTCAGTTTAAGATGAACTCTTTGAAACGATTTAACCCAGAACCATTCTTTTCTTGTGGGTACATTAACTTTTACCACAAGAAGAGTCTGGGCTAATAAAAATAAGAGTTTGTGTTTCTTCATTTATTTTAATTTCAAGTGAACGGGAACCCATACCTTGTTAAACATGCCTTCGTTCAGTATTCTTTGGTAAAACAATACCTTCTTAGAATCCATGATTTGTAAAAACAATGCATTGGTTACAGTGACAATCAGTATGTATATCGCTAAATGAATCATGTTTCTTTCTAGGTTGATTTCAACAAATCTTTCAATTGCAAGTATCACTTCCTGGAAGACTCTAGGACAGTGGACTTATGATTGTGAGCATTTGGTGCAAATACCCCAACATCAGTCCCCGTCGAGGTTTCAAAACCAGCTGTATACCATTTAGTGGTATTCATTTTGAGATCTGGGATTTTTGACTACCTGTCTCAATCTTCTTCTTTACTTAGCACCGTAGAGAAGATGTTCTCGATGTTAGGTTTTCTTTATCATATTGTCTCGATGGTAGGTTTTCTTCATCATATCGACCCTGGGAAGATCCGCTTATGATATGAAACTGGTGAGAGAAGACTAAACTCTTTGATTCTTAATTTCCTTACTAGCCTTCCCTGGTTAGTTTTAGAATGGCCTCTTGGGTGACAAGATGATGAGGTGTGAGATCTGTAATGATCTCCAATATTGGGAAAGTTTTTATGGCCCCAGTGAGACAAACACAGACTTATATTTCAGATGGAATTGTTATCAATGAACATTATAAATTAGATACTCAAATAGGACTAGTTGAATCTGGTCTGGAGATACTTTCATTCGATGGTGGAAATTTTGTATTATGTTGAAATTTAAGCAGGAATTTACCGATTTTCATTACCCTGAATGTTCGATGCTTCATAGCGGATAATCCTTTCTACGATTTGTCTTTCGAAAGCAATTCCATGAATCAACTTCATGAGGCAGAAAAGACCTGTGTCCCACCAGAGCCATAAGTGCCATCGACGCGACGAAGACAAAACGAGAGAGGCAGATTGGAATTTTTCCGAGCGATTCTGCGATGGACCGTAATTCATTAAGTCCCTCTCCGTCCAGAATTTTTCGCCATTGGGGACACGTGGGATAAAAGTTTCCCGACGCCCAGCATGCAATAATCCAGAACGCCAAAGTATGCGGCCGTCGATAGAGAACATTCCAGTCGGGGCAACCCTAGGAATGCCGCCATCTAACTCTTTCCCTCTCTCTCCCTCTTCCTCCCCTACTCTCCGTATCTCTCTCTCTTCCCTCGTGGAATTAACGCCAAAAATGCGGCCGAGAATTCTCATCTTTTGACGTTTCATAACTCGGTGGCGTCGAAGATAGCTTTAATTTCAAATTTCGCTGCTTTAGGGAGCTGGCAGAGGGTAGGGGGTGTGTTTGATATTCACCTGGAAGAGCAAGGTAGAATTTTTGGATAGCCGGCTGCTTTTTATATTGAGTCGAGTTCCTCTGTTCTCTACTGGTAAAAAGAGGATTCCATATTTGAAAGGGCAGTTGGGAATGGAAATTCGAAGAATGCACTGACTTGGCGTCAAAGCTCTTTATTAGAACGCCTATTGTGCCCTTGAAGATATTAAGCACATCAGCACATTAACATCCACTGGTCATCTTTTATACACTGTGTCTGTAAAGTATGGAACAAATTCATTTTTAGCTAAACAGACCATTTTAAGAAATAATCCTGAAACACGTCGATTTTTTATTTTAATTTGCCATATTTTGAAATAATAATCTAATATACAGGGGGAATTACTTTCGAGTAATTACGTCACCGTCATTTTTTTTTAAATGGAACACCCCCATTTTGTCTCAATTTTCCGATTACTCTAGCTGAGCTGATTCCAAAAATGTATCACATGTTGATTCCAATTGGTACAGGGTGGACAAAAATACAATAGTTTTGTGTGTGCTCATAAAGTAACGCGTAACATTCTTTATCAGTTAAATTAACAATATTATCAAAAATACTTATTGTCTAGCGGCAATTGATTTGAATGTAACACCCTGTAGTTTGTTACATTTTTAGATTGATAAAAATGAGCTGTTTCCAAACATGTTTGGTTTACTTGTGGTCTAGCAGACAGAATATGAAAGAAATTATTACTTATTTTGATACATTTTTATTAATCTGAAAATGTAACAAACTACAGGGTTACATTCAAACCAACTGCCGCTAGACAATGAGTATTTTGGGGCAGTTTTCCGATATTATTTGTTTTGAATTTCATTTGGTTCTGGTGACGCTATGAACATGAAATTTTGCATAGTTTGAATACATTTACTTCCAAAATATTTACATGGTCATTTTTTTTGTAACTGAATTATTAGGTATATTTTTGAATCGAGATCTAAATCTACCTCGGAAATTTCGAGTTCCTAGGTTCATCCAAACGAAAGTTATAATGCTTAAAATTGGAAAAAAAAGACGTGGCGAAATGTATCCATCTATTTGGGAAACGAACTCAATAAATTACTAACTAAGGTACACGACAAATTGTTATATCCAATTTTTGACTATGATGACAATATTGTTGGCGTTGGACCCAAAAAAATTCCTTGGAATATAATTGATCATTATTCCTCATTGTATGAACTCGATTCATCATGCATTTCTGTTAATGAACTATTAACTCCATTGTGATAAGATAATGAGAATTTATGAGTGAATATGATTCATTCCACTTCACCATAATGAACATAATATATCAAGAGTGATAACTCCTCTACAATTCAACTAGTATGGAATCACTTACTTGTCGGTGCATGCTAGAGTTTTTGCTGGTTCCTCATCATCAAGGGGTAAATGGAAATTTGATATCGCCATAAATGGCTTGAGAGTGAAGACAAAGCTTAAGTGGCTGTTATGTCTCAACTCGTGAGCCTCTGAGTTTCAATTCCAACTTAATATGATGCGATAGTTTTAGAGATACTGAAAGTGATTTGAATATTCAATGTTGGATAACTACGTAAGAACGGAATTATTACTGAAAATTAGCAATTTTTTCTGTTTTTTAGAGCTATAGAACTTTAAATTGAAATAAAACAACGATGGATTATTCGATTGACATAAATTTCATTTATCCGCAAGATAATCTTGTGGCATTACATTTTAAATATGATTTCTGGCATATGACCGCCACGGCTGGCTCGGATGTAGTCCAATCTAGACTCAATTTTTCATGACTTTTGCCAACATTTGTGGCCATATATCGGCAATAACACGACGAATGTTGTCTTCCAAATGGTCAAAGGTTTGTGGCTTATCCGCATAGACCAATGACTTTACATAGCCCCACAGCAAGTAGTCTAGCGGTGTTAAATCACAAGATCTTGGAGACCAATTCGCAGGTCCAAAACGTGAAATTAGGCGGTCACCAAACGTGTCTTTCAATAAATCGATTGTGGCACGAGCTCTGTGACATGTTGCGCCGTCTTGTTGGAACCACAGCTCCTGGACATCATGGTTGTTCAATTCAGGAATGAAAAAGTTAGTAATCATGGCTCTATACCGATCACCATTGACTGTAACGTTCTGGCCATCATCGTTCTTGAAGAAGTACGGACCAATGATTCCACCAGCCCATAAAGCGCACCAAACAGTCAGTTTTTCTGGATGTAACGGTGTTTCGACATACACTTGAGGATTAGCTTCACTCCAAATGCGGCAGTTTTGTTTGTTGACGTAGCCATTCAACCAGAAGTGTGCTTCATGGCTAAACAAAATAAAATGGACGTAGTGCGCGATACGTATTCCGCACAGAACCATTATTTTCGAAATAAAATTGCACTATTTGCAAGCGTTGTTCAAGGATGAGTCTATTCATGATGAATTGCCAAACCAAACTGAGAATAAATCACTTGACAGCTGTTAAATCGGTCTCCATCTCGAACAGTAATGCCAACTCAAAGTTATATACTTCGAAAAAAAACAACCGTTATAAGTCCAGGACCATACCAGTAGAAATATATTTCATCTTGAAAATTCGACTTCATCCCCATTTGTTATCTCGATCTACACAACTGTATATTCCAAAATTATGACTCGCATCTTTCAAATCTTGGTACCAACGATAAAAAAAAAACAGTATGACACTGGGACCCATTAAGTAGCGTGGTATATGCCACAATCGTTCATTACTAAACAGGTAGGTAGATACCGATAGTCTCATAACGTTGTACAGACAGCAAACAGGGTTCTAATTGCATATCTGTTTCGATATAGTAAATTAGCGTCTATATCATTATGTCGATTGAATGCACGTCCTGTATTCCTGCTAATTAGGAGTGGTCAGCCTGAACAAACTGAATCAGGAACGATAACGAAGCGATATTCAATGCGTGAAGCTGCAAATAGAGCCAATGATTATCACTGTCACTGCGGCAGAATGACAGTACTCTTGATCCATTCATCTGAAGAAAATTTAGATTGAAATATTGTTAGTAAACTATTCCAAGAAAATTTCTACAGTATCTATTGTAAAGATACTCAAAAGTAAGTTTCAAGTAGTAATTCGTCAAAAAGGAGACTTCAATTGGGGACAAGAATAAAAAAATAAAAAAATGATGAAATGATGATCTAGAAATATCAACTTTTTTGGAATAGAAACATAAATTGAATCCCCACGAACCATAACAAAATAAGAAAATAATGAAAAACAAAAGGTTTATGAATATTGGGAAACCCCCAGGCTTTGTTTGATTTTTTGATTTTCCACCCAGGATCTAAGACACATGAGTCATCTTATAGATTTGTCGCCTAAACTATTGCGGGTTTTTGTAACTGTAAGAGCAGCTCTAGAAAATTGTCTTTCAACAGGGGCTGAAGAAACTGGCGTTGATAAGAAATTTTTGACCATTTTGGCCAAGTTTGGAAAGATATTTATGAAACTACCAAAATCTAGCAATAGATTTCATAGAAATGTAAGAAAACTACTAATGAAGTGGCACTGGCGAATGCTTCAGTCTCTCGGCGCTCAAGGAATCTCCTTATTCAGTCTAAGCACGCACAAGATTGCAGAAATATATGCCGTGCGACGCGTGCATATCAAGCTCAAGTAATATCAATTAGCTTGATATCAAGTCAAGCAGTAAATATCTAAAATCAAGTCAAGTCAAGCTCAAGTATTCAATTTTTTACGAGCTTGATTTTCAAGTCCAGTAGTTGGTTAAAACGTCAAGCTACTTGGCTTGATGAATCCCTACGTGCAATGGCAGCTACCCCGAGAAAAAAGTGGGAAATTTGTAAAAAATAAACATTCTCAAAGTTAGAATTGACAGAGTGGCAATATTATTGTGAGACTATGAGCCTTACTGAAACTGGTTGAAAATTTTTCCAAAGCAGATGTGCAAAAATAATCCGAGATATGGAAACCTTATATAACTATAAAACTTCCTGTAAGGATGGAGCACTTACGTTCTGGTGGTTTCACACCGAAGGCTCAAAAATTGCGACCTGTAGTTTGTTCCAACGTTATTACAGAAAATTTAATAAAAAATCGTGAACTTTTCATCTGAATCCAACCAATTTCAAATGCCTAGTAGTGATAAAAAATCAGTATATTATTTGCTTCAAATTTGGAGACGATATCTTGCATACTCGCACAGACTTTCTTACTTTCGAAGAAGACGTAAAAGAAACTGCTATAAATTCTCCTAAGATGCTTGTTAACAAGAGCTATAAAATAAAATCGGGTTAGCATTGAATAACTCTAGCAAAAATCCAGAATAAACTTCACCAAATATTTCTAAAGATCATTAAACACCGTGAGGCCTATTACTGAGCCATGTCGAACTCCATCCACCTAAATTCATCTTCGCGAAACTGCGATCAACAGAAAAGTCTCCATCAAATGCCAAAGAAATAATGCAGAAACTCCTACAGTTGGAATCTCGCAAATCGAGTCAAACTTCATCCGTCCGTTCCATATCAGAAATTTGACCAATAAAACCTCTCCCCCTCTCCTCCCGATCCCGTGCAAATCCCGCAGGATGAAGAATCCCCGCCGACTCGATTTTCCCTCGTAATTTCGCTGAGTTCCCACGAAATACACAAATCGGTCTGGGCGACTGCGATGTCATTCGATATTTTTTTTTTTTTTTTTGGGGACGTGATTCTTCCACATTTAGCCATTATTGCGATGCAAATCTGGAAGAGATCCTGGGGAAAGTAAGGTATAGTTCGGCGAAGATACGTGACTTGGTGGGTATATCGGATATAAGGGTTCTCCGGGGGGATTTACAACAGTCGTCTATTTGGAAATTTGTATCGCCACTTTTATAGCTGACGTTTCGACGGCAAATTGGAAGATAAATATATTCATTCTTCTCCACCTACGAGTGTTATGTTGGGCGCTGAATTGGATTGCGGTAGGGCTGAGCATTTCGAGTCGATACAATTCTCCTGCAGTGCGTCGTAGCTATGCTGATAACACAAGAAATCTACCTCTATAACAGATATAACAATAATATATACATACAATAATGCAGACCATCAACACATAGATCAAGAAGTGCTGACAAGTTCCTGTCATCATTGACATAGCTATCCCAAATGAAGGTGAATATATCAGATTTTGAGGATCCTTCCACTTCACTAGATTGAGATTAGATTAGATTGAACATGGGGTCGATTGGCTAGGAAACAATCTTTTGAAACTGCACTTTCCGTTCCTTCTGAAGGGTGTTGTTTTTAAAGCTATAGAACTTTAAATTGCAATAAAACCACGATGGATTATTCGATTGACATGAATTTCATTTATCCGCAAGATAATCTTGTGGCATTACATTTGAAATATGATTTCTGGCATATGACCGCCACGGCTGGCTCGGATGTAGTCCAATCTGGACGTCCAATTTTCGATGACTTTTTTTTTTTTTTTTTTAAGTAATTTATTTATTTATTTATTTAATACATTAATTCTACAAATCATCATTACATTGATGTTCCCATAGAATGAATATTTGTGGCTGTATATCGGCAATAACACGGTGAATGTTGTCTTCCAAATGGTCAAGGGTTTGTGGCTTATCTGCATAGACCAGTGACTTCACATACCCTCACAGAAAGTAGTCTAGTGGTGTTAAATCACAAGATCTTGGAGGCCAATTCACAGGTCCAAAACGTGAAATTAGGCGGTCACCAAACGTGTCTTTCAATGAATCGATTGGGGCATGAGCTGTATGACATGTTGCTCCTTGACATCATGGTTGTTCAATTCAGGAAAGAAAAGTTAGTAATCATGGTTCTATACCGATCACCATTGACTGTAATGTTCTGTTTTTGAAGAAGTACGGACCAATGATTCCACCAGCCCATAAAGCGCACCAAACAGTCAGTTTTTCTGGATGTAACGGTGTTTCGACATACACTTGAGGATTAGCTTCACTCCAAATGCGGCAGTTTTGTTTGTTGACGTAGCCATTCTACCAGAAGTGCGCTTCATCGCTCAACAAAATTCGCTTTTGAGATCCCACCACTTTTCAGGATGAGCGAAGCAATCTCTAACGTCCTTCTGATTTGTAGTCCTTTTCTATCACATGCAAGAATTCAAAATACATTTTTACGTCTTTATTTTTAATTCTATGAAATCCGCATTGACAACATCTTTTGTAGTGCGTTGTAGCTCTGCTGATATTACAAAAAAACTACTTTTATAACAGACATAACAATAATATCCACTTACAATAATGTACACCCCCTCAGTTCATAGAACAAGAAGTGCTGACAAGTTCTGTCATCATTGACATAGCTATCCCAAATGAAGGTGAGTATATCAGATTTTGAGGATTCTTCTACCTCACTAGATTGAGATTAGATTAGATTGAACATTGGGATCGATTGGCTAGAAAACAATCTTTTGAAACTACACTGAATCTATTGTTCTTAACAATTCCCTTGGGGATTATCTCCCATATTGGTGAATCTGGTAACATCCATGGGATCCTCGGTAATCTCTCTGTGAGTGTTTTGCATAGGCACACCTACAAATATAATTCTTAGGCTGGCCGTTTCTAGTAAAATGAACAGTATGCGTAAAGCCCTTTCTAATTTCCAAATTCGCAGACAAATTTCTTCTGCAGACCCTGCTGTCTAGAAGTTGAAAGTATGGTATGAAAGGCTTATTATTTACTATTTGAACCAGGGTCGTTGTGGCTCTGTGAGCCTTACGGGAACTGCGACCATGTAGATCTTTTGTTCTCTATCCTACTCATTCATGGAAACCCAAGAAGTTCGTCAATGACGTTAATAAAACTGACAACCTCCTTAGGGGCCTTGGAAGTTACCTCTCGGGTATCCAGGACCGACTTCCCCATATGAATGGTTCTTAGGCCAGCCAGCTCTGGATACTTGCATATCATGTGTTCGGCTGTTTCTGCTTCCGATCCACAGAGCCTGCAAATCTCGCCTGCTGACTTTCCCATACGGTACAAATTATGTTTGTACCGACAGTGCCCCGTTAGCAGTCCCACCATCACCCGAAGCTCGGCTCGTGACAGGTTCAAGAGCTTTTTGGCGTAGGTAGGTGAAATCGTCACGAATTTCTTGGCCTGACTAAGTCCAGAAGTGTTAGTCCAGTGGGTTATCCTGCTTTTCAACTCCCTTTGCTGGACCGCAGCCTTATATTGGTCTTTTCCTAGCCCACAGAAAGGCTCAGGTCTAGCAGGTGTTAACCCTGATGCACTTCTTGCAATTTCATTGGCTTTATTCATTTCCTTCAACACCACAGTGCCCTGGTACCCATAGTAGAGTCACTTTATTGCCTCTTGCCTGTTTCTTTCTTTTGTTATGACCTATGAAAGGCTCAGTTATGAAAGCAATCATCTTTGACGTTGCTAAAAAAACAAAATAAAGTCGCAACAATAAAGAAGTAGGTAGGTACCCTTTTTTAGGCTTGATCCTCGGTGCCATTTCTCTTTGCCTATTCATATATTTCAGGAAATTCTGCCTTCTCAAGTTATTTTTTCATTACATTACATAATTATGAAATGATGTTCCAGATCTAGTGACACAAATTCCACAAAGCTAACCCAGCCTTCTATGACAGTCATCAACCCCAGTCAACCCCCGATGATAAACGGTCTCCATAACAATCTAACAATTACACTTAGTCCTTCCTTTCCCCCTTCCCAGAATCGGTACAGGAAACTGTTTAGTCGCAGATTGCCGACCAGACGGCGGGGGGGCAGCACATGCGTGTTTAATTAGTAGATACTAGAACAATCCCATATCCTCGTTGTCGGGGCCCACTCGGATCCTTTTGACTGCGACGAACGGCGAGATTTAATTAATTCCAACAATGAGGTCCTGCCGTTTATCCGTTTGAGTGTATTTTAAACGTGGCCGTCGTTTTGCGGGTGGCGCTGCTAGCTCCCTTCCTGATGTAGTTTGAACGAGGTGTATTTAATGGCGACATAGGGATGTTTGGAGGGGTTAGAGAGGGAAGGAGGTGTGTTTCAGTTGTAGGTTTAAGGGTGGGTGAAGAGGGAAATGCAGACCGTTTTGTTTCAGGAACGATTTCCGGGGTTTTGGAGCGTTTTATGTATGAGGTGTATCAGAGTAGTTGTTTACAAGTCTTTTATGTTTTTTTTTCTGGGATGAGGTAATATCAGGCAACAAGAACTAATTGAATCATTTTTCATTTGAGAAGATATTTTATGTCTTTGTGTGTGGTCATTTACAAAGCCAGCTCAGCCCTATTCTGGTTAGATTCATTTCAATGTAAGAATCAATTGAGTAGAAATTAGCCTTTCAAAAGTGATCGTCTACTGCACTGGCTCATTTGACAATGTCCATAGGATTCTTGAGTGTCATGAGGATTTGAAACTGGCTAGACCACATGAGTGCTGTTTGGGCTGATCTGTGGAGTCTGTCAATTTCCTCTGTTGACAAGCCTTTGCACTACAAAAGGTTCTCAAACCACAGTGTTCATCGACGATCCTAAAACAATCCTCAGTTTAGCTCGTGACAACTAGAATTAGATTATTGATATTGATAACGCGTGAATAGACAAAACGTTGACTTGGTCGCCTAATTTCAATGCTCCTGACCCTTCAAGAAGCTCCTGCACTTGCCTCGAGCTCAACTAAGAATTGTCATAGGACCTTTCTGATGAGCAATGTCGTTATAAGTACCTTTTGTAGCGCATATGGTTGGCAACAGAGGAAATCAGCAGATTCTGTAGATCAGCCTGAAAAACACTCATCTGGTCCAGCCAGTTCTAAATCTTCGGAATAAGGCAACCAGTTTCAATTGAGCCAACGTTTCGTATATACATTTGGACTTGCTTTAATAAAATCTAAATAAATAGAAGCCACGTTCACTTAGTCCAATATGGTCACCTGATTTCAATGGACCTAACCTCGTAATATGAACTCAAGGACTTGAAATCAGAGAGTCCACTCTATAGACTGTTTGTACAGAATGGAGAAAATTCCACCAATCAGCAAGTCATGGTATATTTCTGTAATTTTTGAGCTTTCATGGATAAACTGCTGCCTTGTTTTGTTCTTTTCCAAGTCCATAAAAGGGTACAAGTCCTTGTACCTTGACGCCCTTCTTGCAAGTTCTTCGACCTATTCATTGCTTTCAATACTTCTATATCTAGACATACATAGCAAGCCAAATGTTTTAAGGTATAACAACACTACCAGGTCAACAGAGAGCTGCAAGAAGTGACTCAAACTTTTAGAGTGTCACCTGATTGTCCTTTGTGATGTATATGGACACACTGAACTACACTAAGTACTAAGTATCAATTTCACCCCTTCATGAGTACCAGATCAACGTGAACAGTCTGATGCTAAAGTGTCTGGATATAGTCCAGTGTTTAGGATTGCAGCTAAGTTTATTTTGTGAGTGAAATTTAGTTAACTGAAATTGAAAATAATGGGTCACGCTGCTTTTCCAACAGAATATACCCCCTTTCACGCACTAGTGCGGAAAAGAGACTCCTATTAAATAGGAATCATCCTAATTGACCGCGTTTATAGATGAAAGCTCCCATCTCCCATCGGCTAGCTGGGTTTCAGAGAGCATCTGACCGCATCCCGGAGGGGTGCATGTTCCTGGGGTTCCGTAGGCGTATCCGATCCGGTAATTCGCTTAAATCCCATCGCGTTATTTAACAAGGTGTTATGGGCCTTTGGCTTACGCCTCCGAGGGGGTGATTGCAGCATCCGAAGTAGACGAAGTGCATCGCTAATCCAGTTACAATCCGGATTACTAGTCAGATGAGGAGATGATTGGGTCTTTTGATTATGGCCTCCGGACTGGAGCGTGTGTCTTTCACCCGCTTGTGGCTAATTACATCGGACGGGCGTGGAAGTGATCTTAGATAGGGGTAGCAAGGAAGGGGAGGTCTGCAGTTTCTCATTATGGTTGATTATTATGGATGTGATGATTTGGAAACGTTCGGGGATGATATACTCAAATTCAAAGATGTAAGTTTGCCTCAACTAGTTTTGGCAGTCTCGCAAAAATTATTGAATTTTTTTATAAAATATCAGTTCGTTATGTTTCTTGAAATTTCAATCCTATAACCTACAAATAAATAGGTTTCCGGTATATTGAGATTTGATCTATAATATTCTATAATTTGAGGTTTGTATCTTGACTCAACTAGATGAAAGAGTTCCGCGAAAATTGAAAAAAAAAATTGTATGATAGATTTCAGTTCGTTATATTTCCAAAATTTTCATTCATATTAGACTCAGTGTACATTTCACCTTTTTATTTAGACGTTATCAAGGCAAGTCTAAATATAAATGATTGTTTTTTAGGCTGATCTGCAGAGTCTGGCAATTTCCTCTATTGGCAGGTGACCAATTTGGATGAACGTCAACGTTGTATCTTCATATTCAGACTTTATCAAGGCAAGTCGAATATGAAGTCGAAACGTTGACTAGGTCCAAATTGTTCGCCTGATTTAAATGATCTTAACCCTACAAAAAGCTCTTGTGGTTACCACGAGCAGAACTAAAGATTGTTATAATTGTTGATAGGCGCTGTCGACTTAGGAACCTTTTGCAACGCATAGGCTTTGCAACAGAAGAAATAAGCAGATTCTACAGATCAGCCTTAATATCACTAATCTGGTCTAGCGAGTTCTAAACCCTCAGGATACCGAAGCGGAGGATCATATGGGAATTGTCAAATGTGCCAGTGCAATAGACAAATTAATGAACACGATATGGTAGCACTTTTGAAAGGCTAATTTCTAGCCAATTGATCCCTACATTGAAATAAATCTAACCAAAATAGGGCTGAGCTGGCTTTGTAAATGACCACACACTAATACATAAATGACTTGTACGCACTGGTTGGTGTAAAAATGAATATATTCTGTCAAGAAAGTAGCAGGAAACCAAATCGAAGAAAAGTTATATTTTGGCCACCATTCGAAATATGAGACATGGCTGTGCCTTCAATCGGTAGTATAAAAAGATCACAACATAGTCAAGGTCCTCGAGAACTCACGAAGCGTCCAACAAAGCCCGGCC
Organism: Harmonia axyridis; assembly: GCF_914767665.1. Classification (NCBI taxonomy): domain Eukaryota; kingdom Metazoa; phylum Arthropoda; class Insecta; order Coleoptera; family Coccinellidae; genus Harmonia; species Harmonia axyridis. Next base: position 43,113,282 of record NC_059505.1, read on the forward strand.
GACCGTCCAGAGAGTCCTCGTTATTCCGACCCTGCGTCCTAGTGGCCTATTCAGCGGCGTTTTTGACCCAGAAAGTTGAAGGAACTGAAAACTTCCACGTCCTACTTTAAAATTCCAACGTTCAAAGCGACCAATTACGCAGCGATGGTCCTCCGAGCATAAGAAGAGGAAAATTTCTATTTTAATCAGGGCCTTAGGCGTACTCGACGCCATTCCGCATACGTTGCGGTCGTACGAAACTGTTTGTGTCGACTGGAGCCATGTGGCCTTTCAATATTTCATGCGTATGTGAAGTTCGTTTTGAACAGGACTGGTTTTCGCAAAAAACGAAGGGTTTTCAATTTTTTTTTTAAGTTACTAGTCATCAATTGAACCTAAAATTACGCTAACGTGTTCAACTGCAGAATATAATTTAGATATTGTCCCTTTCAACTTCTTATTATTCAGAGACGGTCAATTTTTATACAGAGAATATCGATTTTTATCCAGAGATTGTTGACTTTAAACCTGAAATTACGTCAACGTGTTCAACTGCAAAATATGATTGAGATATTGTCTCTTTCAACTCCTTATGATTCAGAGACAGTCAGTTTTTATACAGAGAATATCGATTTTTATTCAGAGATTGTTGAATTTTCAGAGGAATTTATTTTGATTCAGATACGGTTGACTTCGATTCAGAGAGTGTCAATTTTTACTTAAAGGCTGCTGATTTTTGAAAAGTCGTCAATTTGAATTCAGATTTTGTTGATTTGGAATAAGAAAGAGTCAATTCGAACACAGAGATCGATCATTTTGATTCAGAGAGTGTCAGTATAAATTCGAAAACTGCTAATTTCTGAAAGGCTTCCAATTTATATTTCAAAATTGCTGATTTCGATTCAATTCAAATAAGGGGGTTGCTAGCTTCATCAAAACCATGAGTTTGATTCAGACATAATTCGTTTTCATTCGGAGAATGTCAAGTCAAATAAGGCACTTCTATTTTTCAATAGACCGTTGATTTTAATTCAAATATTGTTGATTTCGATTTAGAGTGAGTCAATTTGAATTCAAATATTGTTAATCTTGAAAAAAAAACATCTGTTTTTATTCAGAGATTGTAGATTTTGATGCAGAGATTGTTGATTCAGATAAAGAGGAGTCAATTTGAATTCAGAGATCGTTGATTTTGATGCAGAGATTATGGATTTTATTTGAGAAAGTGTCCATTTCAATTCAGACACTACTGATTTTTAAGAGGCGTTTGATCTTCATTCAGAGAACGTTGATTTCGATTCGGAGAGTGTCAATTCAAATTGAGAGATTGCTTACTTTGAAGTGATTGATTTTGATTTAGACAAAGTCGATTTTGTTCAATAGAGTGTAAATTCTAATTCAGAGACTTTTGTCCGTTGATTTCAATCAAGATATGATCAATTTCGATGCAAACATCGTTAGTTTTAAAATAACTTCGGATTTGGAGAATGTCAATTTAAATTAAAAAATTGCTGATAATTTAAGCAATCTTCGATTTTTACTATCTGCTTGTTGATTTCGATTAAGAGAAAGTCAATTGAAACTCAGAGATCGCTGATTTTGATGCATAAATTACTGATATGGATTCAAGGAAGAGTCTCTTTGAATTCAGAGATTGTTAGAGACAAATCCGAAAAAAATTTTGGTGTAAAGAATTACGTTGATTTTAATTGAAGAGTGCAGAATTAAATTCAAAGATTGTTTAAATAAGAAAATAGTACTTAAAAGCGTAGGGTTAATATTTGTCGAAACGGATAAGGCAAAAGTGTGTCCCCGCTGAGTATCATAAAAAGAAACGACTACTGCTCCAGCGCACCAATCGGACTGCAGTCATAATGGGTAAGACATTTCATTTAACATTTTATGATAATGTACACTGGTAGGTGATCCGATCTCAAGTATCCCCCGGAGGAGTTTAATGGGCGTTTTAATGTTTTCCTCTTCAGGATGGTATATATTCGGTTAAGGTAGAAGTGGATTTTTCGGTTATCAAAAAATTAATCTGTGCGTTTTCATTTCTGTAATGATTTTGAGGTTAATAAACCAGAACTTCTGAATTTGGAGGAATGACTCTGGGAAAAATTTCGAATTTCAAGTGGACTCGGATTTAATAGCTGAAGTAGGTAACTGAGTATGGAATATCAATTTGCGTTGCTCACATCAATTTCTTCCCATTTCGGTCATGAAAAATCATTAATCACAGCTTGGTAGCGAAATCCATTCAATATAACTGAACTTTGAAAGTCTTAGGATGCAAAATACGGTGATATGTAGCAATGAATATCTAAAATCAAGTCGAGCTCAAGTATGTTATTCTTCACGAACTTGATTTTCAAGTCAAGTAGTTGGTTGAAATGTCAAGCTACTTGGCTTGATGAATTTCTACGCATATGGTATTCATTATGTGCTTCTCTCAATGGACTAGTTTTCATTCTTTTGTTAATGATTAATTCTAAAAATTTAAGTAAAATGAAACAAAAATGTGAAAGAATCATTGAAATATCTCTAGAAATGTAAAAGTTATGGGACTTTGAAGTTGCGATTGGAAGAATAATTTCATAGTCTAGTGTGTGACGTCACGCCACTTACACGAGGCGACTGGTATTCGCAGAGTGCTTACGAATTAATTGGTGTACAATCACTTGTGCCGTTCGTATCGTGTTTTGTTCGTTACACGATGGCTGAAATAAAAAAAAATCTTACGAATATTGTATTGTCCCTATGTGTGCAAGCTCGACAATTAAAAACCCCAATAAATTGTTTTTTCATGTACCAAATGACATGAATCAAAGGAAAAAGTGGTTCAAATCAATGAGGCGTGACTTAATTGGACCTAAAACTACTTGATATGTGTGTGAAGATCATTTTGATCTAATTACCTATCAGTACTAGCTGTCTATTTCTGATAATAAAAATACTAAGGTGTAAGTTGGTTTGAAATAAGTTATTGAGTAAAAATAACTTTGTCCTTTCACGAAGACTTCTTCCTTTATGGTGACATAAAAACAAAACTAGAGTTAAAACTACACTGTACGGCTAAGTATTTAAACGTAATTTATGGTGTAGCGATCACAGGCAAGTGGCGTGACGTCACAGACGAGTCGGAGACCAAAGACGTTCCGCGCTAAAATACGTAAATTTAAATAATCTATTTCTCAGTCATTTATTGATGGATTTTCAAAATTTTTTCACTGATTTATCAGTTTTGCTCTATATTTCAATTCTATTGTGTCAAATATAGTATTATCAACATCACTAAACTAGTCCATTCTTCACGAACTTGATTTTCAAGTAAAGTAGTTGGTTAAAATGTCAAGCTACTTGGCTTGTTGAATTCCTACGCATATGGTATCTATTATGTACTCCTCTCAATTGCTCACTCTATATATCGGACCAACAAACTGCACTCCCAACTCTAACCTACTTCAAACTGTAACTAATCGCTCCAAAGGAATCCTCTCTACCCCCTGCTCACGTCCATTCGTAAACAAACACTCCGAGAGATACGTTTCAATCTATTCATCGAGTAAACAATCAGGTAGATTAACGGTGACACACAAAACGATCTAGACCAAAAGACGCTATCAAATATCGGCGTAGGGAGACTTATTCGTTGTTCCAAAACTTCGTGAATGAATCATCCCCTCTAAAAACTAATTAAATTAGGGTTCTGCCGGCAAGACGAATACGCAAAGTTTGACCTAACCTAGCTAGTACGTATGTCAGTTCGTCGGTAAGAACGGTTAATAATGCATGTAGAAGGGGCCAGGTGAGTAATGGAGGGGCTTTGGGACCCCCTTCTTCTCCCCCCCTTGTCGTTCCCCTTAATTAATGGAGGCTTTGGCGTTTCAATTATAGGTCGACTCGATCCGATTAGCGTCTACCGAGGAAGCGTCAAGTCTGCGAACATCGTGATTAATTTGAGGAAAAATTTTCGTTCTTGGGGGACGATTTCATTTTTCATTTTTTTTTTTTTAATGAGGTGAAGTAGGAAGGATGGAGCGGTTTGGTTTGGGTCGAAGTATTTGGGGGGGTTTATCCGAGAAATTCATCACGTTGGATAGATAAATGACGATTTTTGGGAAGTGGAAAAGTCCAGCTAATCAGAGGAAATGATTCTTTCCACTAATCTCCTTTACAGGGTTTCATCAATCCAAGTAGTTTGACATTTTAATCAACTACTTGATTTGAAAATAAAGCCTTCGAAAAATTGCATACTTGAGATTGGCTTGACTTGATTTTAGAAATTTCTTGCTTGATTTGATATCAAGTTACTTGATTTGCTTGAGCTTGATATGCACGCGTCGCACGGCATATATTTCTACAATCACGTGTGCGCTTAGGCTAAATGAGAGTATTCCTCGAGCGCCGAGAGACTGAAGCATTCGCCAGTGTGACTTTATTGGTAGTTTTCTCACATTTTCATGAAATCTATTGGTAGATTTTGGTAGTTTCAGAAATAACTTTCCAAACGAGGCCAATATGGCCAAGGATTCTTTTATCAACGCCAACATCTATAGCTCCTGTTGAAAGACAATTTTCCAGAGCTACTCTCACAGTTACAAAAACCCGCAATAAGTTAGGCGACAAATCTGAAAGATGCCTCATGTGTCTTAAATCCTGGATCAAGCTCGTGAACAATTACATACTTGAGCTCGACTTGACTTGATTTTAGATATTTATTACTTGACTTGATATCAAACTACTTGATATTACTTGAGCTTGATATGCACGCGTCGCACGGCATATATTTCTGCTATCCCGTGTGCGCTCAGACTAATTAAGGGGATTCCTCGAGCGCCGAGAGACTGAAGCATTCGCCAGTGTGACTTTATTAGTAATTTCCTCACATTTCTTTGAAATCTATTGGTAGATTTTGGTAGTTTCAGAAATATCTTTCTAAACAAGACCAATATGGCCAAGGATTCTTTTATCAACGCCAACATCTTCAGCTCCTGTTGAAAGACAATTCTACAGAGCTGCTCTTACAGTTACAAAAACCTGCAATAGATCCTGGATGGAAAATTATTAAATCAAACAAAGCCTGGAGGTTTTTCAATACTGATTAACTTCATTCTTTTATTATTTTTTATTTTATTATGATTCCTACTGATTTAAATTATGATTATATTTCAAAAAGTTGATATATTCAGTTTTTTTATACAATAAGTGTTTTTGCAAGGTTCCTTCTCATTCCATCATTTTTTATTGATGTGACACTATACAACGAAACTGCTAAAAATCATGTGGCTTGATACGATTCAAGTACTTAAAAAATAAATACTTGACTTGAGATTGAAAAACTACTACTTGACTTTAGCTCGACTTGAAATCAAGTCAAGCTCTGAATTAACAATTTGGTAGACGATCTCCTTGGAGATTATTGAACAGGGTATAGAACTGGTGTTAATTCTCAAAGGCTACTTCCTAGTCAACGGCCCCATATTTCTTTCAATTTTTCAAACCAATTACTAGTGAAGTATTTACTCGAAAAAAATTCAATTAAGATATTCAGAATAAAAATTCAACAACAAAAACGCCGAAAGCGATCATCAAATCTTGGGGCGTTAAAACGTCGCTGCTCACACAAAACCTTCAATTAACAAGACAAGATTCTTTCCAGGCAGCGAAGAACACAGTTTCATCTTCCCGAATAAATTAACAACCATCCCTCTCACATTTCAACGTTCTCAACGAAGAACCGCTCTTCTGTTATTCCAGCAAACTTCGCGAGGCAGACCTGAATCGCCCAAAATTCACAACGCCAACATTCGAAGTGGCCCGCCATTCTAACCGAACCAAAGCAGTAATTATTTCACAAACTCCACTCCACAGGAATTTTCGCCATGTCGTTGTATACAATTTGATGAAAGGAACGAGATAATGAAGATGACAAAAGGACTGCCACAACAATGGGCCCCATCGCAAGAATTTCGGATATATATATTCTGTTATGCATCTTCCTTTCTCCGTCTCTCTCTCTCTACTCAGCCAAGATCTATATCTCTTCTTTTTGTCCCAGAGAGGCGGGTTCATTAATATCAATGTTGGTCGAGGCCCAAAGAGGAAACCCTTTCAGGAACAGAGGTTGTGGGTTTTTAAGGCGGAAATGAAGGAATATTGTGTGGCCTTGTCTGAGGGAATGTTTGGGCGTTATTGTTGATCTGGAGCCAAAAAAATTCATCTCCAATTCGACGAAAGATCGAAATCTACTCTAATTGAATGAAGAATGCGTTGGTTGCAAAATGGCGAATGCTCCAACGGTTTGCAGAGGCCCGCTCTACCTGGAGAATCAAAAAAAATTATAAAAGAAGAAAAATTTGACTCAGTTCTACACAATTACCACTGCTGAATGTTATTTTATATAAGAAGAAGAAGATGAAGGAATAGCTGCCATCAATGAGATCATTTATGTATTTTGATTGGGTACCAAATGGCGAAGGCGCCGGTCAGTTTGCAAAGGCCCCGGTCAGTTTGCAAAAGCCCCTTGTAAAGGGTGTTTTTTTTAGAGCGATAGAACTTTAAATTGTAATAAAACAACGATGGATTATTCGATTGACATGAATTTTATTTATCCGCAAGAAAATCTTGTGGCATTACATTTTAAATATGATTTCTGGCATATGACCGCCACGGACGTCCAATTTTCGATGACTTTTTCCAACATTTGTGGCCGTATATCGGCAATAACACGGCGAATGTTGTCTTCCAAATGGTCAAGGGTTTGTGGCTTATCCGCATGGACCAATGACTTTAAATAGCCCCACAGAAAGTGGTCTAGTGGTGTTTAATCACAAGATCTTGGAAGCCAATTCACAGGTCCAAAACGTGAAATTAGGCGGTAACCAAACGTGTCTTTCAATAAATCGATTGTGGCACGAGCTGTGTGACATGTAGCGCCGTCTTGTTGGAACCACAGCTCCTGGACATCATGGTTGTTCAATTCAGAAATGAAAAATTTTGTAATTATGGCTCTATACCGATCACCATTGACTGTTACGTTCTGGCCATCATCGTTTTTGAAGAAGTACGGACCAATGATTCCACCAGCCCATGAAGCGCACCAAAGAGTCAGTTTTTCTGGATGTAACGGTGTTTCGACATACACTTGAGGATGAGCTTCATTCCAAATACGGCAGTTTTGTTTGTTGACGTAGCCATTCAACCATTCAAGTGCGCTTCATCGCATTGCAAGCGTTGTTCAGGCGTGAGTCTATTCATGATGAATTGCCAAACCAAACTGGGAATAAATCACTTGACAGCTGTTAAATCGGTCGCCATCTTGGACAGTATTGCAAATCCAAAGTTATATACCTCGAAAAAAACACGCGTTAGAATAAGGAAGAAGGAATAGCTGCTATCAATGAGATAATTTATGTATTCTTATTGGACACCAAATGGCGAATGCGCCGGTCAGTTTTCAGAGGCCCTGTTGCACAATAAATTAGGGAGATACAGATCAAAGGGAAGAATGACGGATTGAATATGCGTGTTCGAGTTTCTGGTAATATCGCTTGGCCTGCGAAGTCAATTTTCGGTAGTCACGAAAAAACATTCAGAACATAAATTCAAGTTAAAATATCACCTTCAAACATGAAATCTTTTCAATCTACATCGTTTCTTTTTCACTATACTTTTCGTTGATAGATGAACGGTTATCCATTAGATTTTTTCATCATCCGAGGAAGGAAATAAACACAACAGCCTTCAACAACCAGGACCGTCGTAAGGAAACAATAAAACCGATCGTAAATCTAATCGGAGGATCAGAATTCTTTCTGGAAGGGGTCTACTGCGTGGGGTCGAAACGATCTTTCTCCAATTTCACCCTTCGATACGATTCGATTATTACCCCGACCCTTGTTTTATTGACTGTAAAACAGTCTGAAAATAATCAAATACTGGCCCTCGGCGGACTGAAGGCGTACGAATGGACGTTGACAGAGCGCCGGGCTGAATGAATGAGAACAAATAGACGCAGCATCCGTTTGGGTTGATTTCGTCTATGTGACGACGACAGCCGCCAATAAGGAACGCAAATACAATTTGGGAGAGTATAAGGGGGTGGAGGGGGGTGGAAGAGTCGGGGCCAGAGGCGGATGCTGTCAAAAAGGCAAAGGCGTCTTGTACTAGTCCAAATTCAAGTCGGAGTTATTTAAATTCGTTGACAAGATTGTCCTTCGCACTTTAAATATTTGTAATCTTATACGATGTAATACTAACTCTTATTGTATTAGGTTTCTGGTCAATCAATAATCAGATAAAACGAAGAAGCCAATACTCTTGACAGGAAGGTATCAGGAAAGCTTACTACAATACCCAAATCCTTCTGAGGTTGGTGTAAAGAGTTTGAGAAAAGCAAAAAACCTGACGGAATCTTCCATGGAAAATTACTGCAGATAATCTGCACTTCAATAAAAACATGCTACACTTCCTCGTTGGCTTCCTCACAGGGCGTTGTAGCCTCTGGAAGCATCAAATGAGAAATGAGTTATCAGAAACTTACGAGTGTAGATTCTGCAAAAAGGAGGAACAAACTACTGATCCACTCGGTCGCAGAATGCCCCGCTATTGCAAACCAATGCAAAAAGTGCTTTCGATGACAAATTAGTGAAAGTAAGGATATAATCTTCTTGAAGTCATCCAACATGCTGGAGTTCATCAGAGCGTTGGAACTGGAAAGCAAGCTTTAGATGATGTAGTGATCAGAAGCGCTCTGATGGTGCTGTAGACCGTAAAGTTATGTTGCAATGTAACCCCTTCACTTAATCAATGAACTAGTATTGCAACTAGATTATATTATTGAAACAGGTAGTTTTCCCAAAGTAATTAAATCAGTACTGGTCAACCTAATAGTCTGAACTACAAATGTAGAGGTTGGTGCTACTTAGGCGACGTATTGCTTACTGGAGTTTCTTCTTAATGGGGTTCTCTATATTCAATACAATTTAAAATATAGAACAGACACTAATTATCATATTCTCATGGATTCTTCTACCTTGTTCTACCAGACTTGTCTCTTTCTGCACTCTAATCTAGTTCTCAAAGTGTTTATATTTGAATGTGAAAAGTGATGCATAAATTGGGGCCACGTGCCGCCACTGATCAGGGGCGCCCTTTAAAAAGATACATCGATTGGGCGATGGGACGCGATGCCAAACAGCGATACGATTTAAAATTGAAAATTTTCTCGCGTTCCCTCTCGTCCCTCCTACGCTCTCTTCCTTGATGTGTCGGTGTATCGCCGTTTCGATAATTTAGGAGAGTGCCTTTTTATTCCCACGTGACGTTTGCGGAGCTGAATAACGTCTCGAGCGTGCGAGGGGGGGGGGAAAGGATGAATCTTCGGCGTTTTTTTTTCTTCGGGACTTTTGTGGGTAATGTGCGAGTCTAGGTTTGGGACAAGGACGGAAGTTATGGACCGTATGAGTAACTGAGAAACGTGTGATGAAGGGTTCTGTTTTCAGGGACGCGTTTGTCTCCATTGAGGCTGATTCCTTCCACTTCCGGCTAACTAAATGTCACTTTCAAGGTGAGTTTAGCCTGCGAGATGCCTGATTTTGAAGTTTACTTCATTGGTTAGATCTAGAAACCGTGAGTGAAGTTTATATGAGCACTGAAAATATCAAGCTACATGTTCCTTTTGTTAGTGTGACATCATCTTGGGCACACTCATTTTGAATTTAATGAAAATCATGAAATATGAAGACGAATTGAAACTTTCGAAATTCTTCTCCTATCTGAACCTTGCAGTTTGTTGATCCTTACGGCGTTGGTTAAAATTTGGCATTGGCGAACAGGGCCCATACAGGTTCAGGCTGATTATAAATTCCTAATACGGGGATTAGCTTCCGCAACGACCTTTTAGTCCATTGTTCCCTCATCAGAGCTATTAACACTCTGTATTGACTTCAAGTTCCAGAGTTCTAACGAATTCCAGTATCTAGAATATCTTAGAGAAGGTTACATCCTCCTACAAGTTTCTCGTCCATGGCTTTTTTCGCTTTGGCTCGCAATGGCAAGGCATTCTTTGAATATGTGACTAGGAGTTTCTTCGTCAATTCCACAGAATCTGCACTTCTCGGTTTCTGGAAACCCTGTTCTCAGTAGGTTTTAGCTGAGATAGTAAAAACCTTATAAGGAAGCCAGTAAGGAGGAGTAACTTGTTTTTACTGAAACCTATAAAGGTCTTTCATGCTTGAAGATTTCTTGTTGGTGATTTTCCTATAGAACAAAAAGGTTCTAGACAAGTAAAAATCTCTCGTTATCCCTTTTTGGCAAACATATTTGCCTTTGCGTTCACTTTGATTCCCGAGTGGCCTGCAACATAGACTAAGAACATATAATGTTAATTACCTCATTTAAAACACATTTTCTCATCAACTCATTTAAAACACATTTTCTCCTCAACTATGTTATCAATACCTATTTAAACGAATGTTATAATTTGGGAATACTCAGTTCAGCATCCGACTTGAAAAAGCTACAGTGTAGTGAAACAATTGTCGTCATTTAACATCAATAAATTTTGTGGAAATAAGCAGTTTATTATTATTTATTCAAAATGAATTTCCATCAAGTGAAGACCGAATCAATCAAATATAAGAAGAGCTCATCATCATCGCCTGACTCGATTTTGTGCTGATCTCAGCAAATTAAATCTCTCAGATAAGTGAAAGAGTTATGAATAGTTGGCAGAGTAGGAAGAATTGCTGTTTTGTGTTAGATCTTGTTGAATACATTCAAATAAGGGTAATCGACGCCTCAAAAATAACGATACCGCCAAAAAACAATAATAAGTGATTGCACATATACTAATGTAGATGAAGAATGGAAAAATTCAAGGTGAAATGTTTAAAATTCAACAACCCACATTTGGGAGAAAAAGAGTTATACACTCCTTTTGAATCTCCAATGACCAATTTTGAATGATACTAATTATTATTCACTTTGTAGTAGTTATTCAGCACCGGTGTTTTGTGGTGTCCATCAGAGGTACATCCTTCACACCTAGTTTTTCAGTCACAGAGTTCTGATGAGCTCTATTAACTGCGATGACTTCAAGAAGGTAGCATCCTCATTGCTACAAGTTTCTCGTCCAAATCATCCTTACATTGGCTAGCAATGTCAAAGAATTCTGTGACCAGATGAACATGAATTTCTTCCTCCTACACATAGAAAGCCAGTGAAGAGGTGTATCATGTTTTTACTGAGATCAAGGTACTTTTTGGATCTAGCAGTACCAATCTTTCGAAGGGACTGTCTGAAGTGATCAGTACCTGGAAGATGTCGCCAGAGAAATTCAATGATGACTGGGATCCCACAATGAATGATGTGAATATTGTGTTAGAATTGTTTCAACTGGAGAACTTCAAATCTAAAGGACAATGATTGAATATATGGATCAGTTTGCGTTCGTGAAATGTATTCTGCCTAATACAGCAAACAACCTGGAATCACCAAGTGATGATTTTCATTCAACGCCATCTGTGGGATCTACAGCTTCCACTTCTCCAGCGAACGTTCCGTTTTCCATTCCAAAAACCGCGAGGATGCCTTTTTATATCAGTTGACTTTCCAATCACCTCCAGCGATCAAGTTTCACAGGTGATTTCCGGCAAGTTTACGACCGCTCATTAAATAGGAAGTATCCGAAATATAAACTCTCACTCCTGCAGCCGACCCGCGCCATAACTGGAATTGCATCGCATCCCTTCTCTCCCTGCCAATTCCCAATATCGCATCGCGGGTTATGACTCCACGGGCCATCAATCCCACCATCGCCAATCAGCAGGAATTGCATCGCGTTGCTGGCGTATAGGTGTACCATATGGGATTTACGACGCCATAGTGTATCGCGCGATAATTCATCGCTTATCGCCCGCCTCGCTAATGGGAGTGCGTTTGTCTTTTATTGCCGGTTTAGATCGGGCTTGATTGCATGTTTCATTCGTTTGGTTTTATGAGGGTTCTCTTGCAGCAGGAAAAGTTTCGAGGATTCTGGAATTGTTTTTGGGGTAACTTGGTTGAATCCGAATTGATGGAAGGTGAATGCTGCAATTGAGAAGCTTTTGGTTTAAGTTGAATAGAGTTCAATAGCACAACCTGATTGGGATATTCATCTCCTTTCGATTTGGAGGGCTTGAGTGTTGAAATTTTTCAAACTACACTAATACTATGTTCATTTAATGTGGGAACCCAATCATCATCGAAATTCTCAAGCAAAATATTTCAGAGATGGATCTCTGCAGACAATTCCTTCGAAACTTTGATCCTGCAAGATCTGGATACTGAATCTCAGTAAGAACATGTAGCACCTCCTCACTGGATTCCATACAAGGCATTTCCGCCTCAGAAAGAACCTAATGGGAGAAGTGTTATCAAAAACCGATGATTGCAGATTCTATGAGGAAGGGAAAAATTCCTTTCCACCTGGTCACAGAACGCTTCGATATTGCTAGATTGTTTGACCTAGCTTGGTAAAATGCGAATCAATGGAAGGTGTATGGTGCAATTGAAAAGTTTTTTTTGGGTTGAATAGATTTGATATGATCCAGATATTCAATTCTTGTTCATTAGATTTGAGGTTCTCCAGTTGGAAAACCTCTAACACAATGTGTATTCATTGTGGGATCCCAACCATCATTGAATTTCTCTGATGGAATCTTCCAGGGATTGATCACTTTGGACAGTTCCTTCGAAACTTTGGTACTACTAGATTCAAAAACTATCTGGATCTCAGTAAGAACATACTACTCCTCCTCACTGGCTTCCATACAAAACATTGCTGCTTCAGGAAGTATCTCATGAGATTAGGGTTATCAAAAACCGACGATAAAGATGATTCGGACGAGAAACTTGTAGCAGTAAAGATGCAACCTTCTTGAAGCCATTCCAGTTAATAGAGCACATTAGAACTCTGTGACTGGAAAACGAGCTATAAAGGATGAAGCTCTGATAGACAGCACAACACCTCGGTGCAAAATAACTCCTTAATAGTGAATAATGATTGGTGCTATTCGAAGTTGGCCTTTGGAGACACAAAAGGAGTGGATAACTATTTTTGTCAAACGTGGATTTTTGAACAACTAACCTTAAATATGAACCCAACAATTATATCATTAAAACAAATTGTAACAAATTTGGTGAACATTTGAACCTGTTTGTCAAATATCCTATTATTTTCATAGGGATTATTTTGTATTGTATTATGAGGTCCATCCTCAGAGTAATAAACATATATAGAGGGAGCAAATGGCATTTTAAGTGAGCATATTTTATCCCCAACATAAACTTTCAAATTTGACATGAAGCGCGCGGAAATGAAAACATATCAGTGATACGATTTTCCACTCAATTTGCGAGTTTCTCTACAAAGAACGCACTTCTTATTTCCCATAGTGAATCAACGTTTTATATTAACTCAAAATATATTGAGATAAATACCTAAATATATCAGAAATTCAGAAAACAAACTTCAAGCGCGCTAAACGACGTGAAACAACGGATGAAATTAGGAGAGCAATAGTTACCAAACCTTGGATTTCAGCAGGTAGATGCAGAAAATAATGAATATTCCGCTGATTATGAATTCGACAACTGGGAAATGAATCTATAATGCACATTTGAATCTCGATATTCAATAAGTCGATTCACGAATCGATCCACAAAGAGGAGATATTATTCATGCTGATTCAATCCAAGTGAATCTGAAGATATTAAATTCCCACATACATCCACATTCCATTCTTATATCTTCAATATTAACACCCCTGCCTTACACATAAGAACATAACAACAACAAAAAATGATTTGAGTGAACAGCAGTCAAAAAGAATCTCCCAAAGCCTGAACAAAACCTAAAAACGCCAGTCCCCATCTGGCTCCATCTAGCGATGAACAAACCCGCTCATAATAAACGCGTTCGGAGACAAAAAACAACAAAAATCACTCTGAGTCAGCCTCCGCCTATTTCAATACGTTCTTCATTGTCGAATCCAAGGCAGAAATTTTCATCTCCCTGGGGTAAACGCACCGTGAGAATACGAATGTTCCCCTTATTGAGAGTTCTTCAATATATCCCGGTCCAATAATGTAACGCACGTCAGCTGCTCGCGCAGCCTAGACGACGTCGGCGTCCGTCTATAAAAACGGCGTCGTCAGAAACGACGGGCATTGGACGCTTGACGTTCGAACTGTTTGGGGTAAGTTTTGGGCTAGGAATTTCTCGTTTACAGAAAATTTACGCTACGTAGAAAAGACGATGAGTTGTTGGTGCTCGATGGTTTACTAGTGAGTTTGTTTTTTTCAAAATTTCGTTTTTTGTTGTTGTTCGTTCTGTATTCGTATTGATGTCAATTTACTGTTGTGTGGATTTTATTTAACTCATGATAATGGATATTCCATTTGCTAATATTGCATTCCAGAAGATTTAATCTATTCATGTGAAATTTAAATTTTTTTTTAATACAACTTCTTCAGTTATTTCCGTCTACAAATCGGTAGATTTCATTTCGAAGATAGCTACTTTCTCAAGTGGACCAATAGTTTATTACTAAGATGTATGAAATTATTGGACCAAGCTTCTTCTTCGAATGAAATGCCAGCTGACAGAATTTTGTGTCATATGGTCATTCACTGTATCGCGTAGTCTGCTTTGTGTTCTCGAGCATAAACAACCTGTTTTTTCACCAAACCAATTTCCTAATACTTGTACTATGGACTGGAACGCGAGTAAAATTTCTCAAGATTGGAATCAACCGTTTTTAAAATGTTGCCAGATAACAAAAACCAGTTGTCGATTAAATTAATTTTCTTTGGTAAAGTCTGAATATATAGACGAAACGTTGACTTAGTCCAAAAACCCTAATCTTGTTGAAAAATGTTTATTCAAAAACATGTAAGCACCATATACATTTCCAGCATTTTTATTGGATGAGAATATCAATCTGGCAAAAATCTTGGTTAACAGTTGACCACAGAAAGACTTGCTGTCATCGAAGGTGAGTAGCCACAGAACGGTTTCGCTCTTTTTGGAGTTCTTCAGTATCTCATAACACTACAACGATGACAACCAAATGAAAATATAGGTTTTTTGATTGAAGCCAAAAGCAATTTGCATCAAAAAGCCTTTTTTTCCTTCATTTGGTTGTAATAGTAGTTGTGTTGTGTGTTACTGATGAGCTCTAAAAATAGCGAAACTGTTATATCGCTACTCACCACCGTAGCAAGTTTGGTCAGCTGGTAACCTACATTTATGCTAGTACAATATTCTCAGTTGTTTATGTCCCTTCTCCGTTAAAGCGTTATTATTTATTGTTAAAGTTATGATGCACGTATGATGAAAAATAGCGTATTATGCACTTCTGCAAATGAATTTGAAGCGCTCACAACTCTCATGGCCAAATTTTAAAGAAAAGTTTGATTTTACATTCAAAAGATATATCGTAAATCGAGCTCCAACAATTGAAATAATTGAAAGGTCTAGAAATCAAGATGAAAGCAATTCTGCAGACCTAAAGTTTCGACAAATTCCAAAAATATAGCTGTATCTTTGAGAAACTATTAAAGAGCAACCTTAACTGTCCACATGAAAGTTTCATACTGACTTGAAAAAACAAAAAACAGGTCTTTTTCAGGCACAAGCATCTAAACTCATTGAAGCTTAGCTAAGACAAGCTAAGAACTACATTTCAACTCAAAGAATTCCGTTTGAATTATCACATAAACTGAGAAAGATATGATTCTTAAGTGCAGTTGAAATACCAAAAATCTACTAGAGTCTATTTATTTTAGAACTGTTAGGACGTCACGAATAGAGAATCCGAAATCCATCAGAAAAATGTACACAAAACCGTCCAATTTCTAGAATTTTATTTTTGTTGGCAACAATTTGCTATGTTGCCGATGTACCGGGTTTTTCACCATAATTTGACCCCCTCTTTAACTTTGTTACTAGAAGAGGTACAAAAAAATGTTTTTACAAATGTTTCACGAAATCGACTAGTGTTTTTTAAAATGATTTCACAAAACGAAATAAATACAGAGTGGGCAACATATTGATTGCAACTTCATTTTTTCAAATGGAAAACCCTGTATATTTGTCCATATTTGACTAGCTCTTTTTCCCCTGATTTCGAATATATAAGATATGTTTGGCCTATCTCTTTTATTCTGAGTACCACAGAGTTTCAAATTCTAAGAACCACCTGGCAAGCTAAGTAATTGTTTTCAATTGGAAGGCTGCGGTATTCAGAATGCCTTTTTTTGAGTTATGTCGTTGGCTACGATATACAACATACGTTTGTCATTGAATAAAACTATTCATCGAATATGCACTACACAGAAACGGAAAAATTTGAAATATTTTCGCTTTATGTGGAGAACAATAAAAATAGGAAAGCTACAAGGAGAGAATATATTGAGTTGCATCCATATGATCCAATTCCAATTAATAATGAACGTATGTCATATATTTGCCAACGAAATGACTCAAAAAAAGGCATTTTGAGTTATCGCAGCCTTCCACTTGAAAATTGATTACTTTCGCCAGGTGGTTCTTAGAATTTGAAACTCTGTGGTACTCAGAATAAGAGAGATAGGCCAAACATTTGTTATATTTGGAAATCAGGGGAGAAAGAACTAGTCAAATATAGAAAAATATACAGGGGTACTTATTCTCATTGTGCGTTATATTTCATTTCTAATAACAATTAATTATGGTTGCTTTCGATTTGATTTCCAACCGAAGTTATATGGATAATTGATTTCATAAGAATTTGAATCATTTATAATTAATCTTCCAGTAACAGTTTTTGAATATAATTGTTTCGTAAGTAGTGGAAAGATTATTTTCACAGTCTGTCAACGACATTTTCCTTCAATCGCTAACCTCAAGCAATTGCTAAAATGAATGAGCTGAATACGGAACCCAGTACTGATAAAAACCTCCAACTGGATTTAAAAATAGAGTTCACCTACCTTTAACTGCGTTCAGTTTGTTTCCAACCATTTGCTTTGCCACAAATGCCGCCATCTCAACTGCTTATCTGCAAGAAAAAATGATTTCATGAAGAGATCGTCGTTTTTTCTACATAAAGCTCAAAAACCCGATGTTTTATCGGCCACTACACACGCGAATGACAAAATACCAGACCAACCATTCACATCTACAAGTCCGACAATCAAAAAATAGCATGTCTGAACCGCATAACACTCAACCGAGACCGCTATCAGGAATCCCAGGTATTTTTTTTTAACAATAACACGAAATCCGGCGCGATTGGATTGTTTCAATATTCATTATCTCACCTGACAGTAGTACATTTTAATCTCTCCAGGCAGTAACAATAACGCAGAACGAAAATGATTCAATCACCTATCGGAAATTAGTTATTAATTCAAGCATTCCATTACGTTGATTGATATTTCAATTTTAGCACAACGCGCAACGTTGCGATTTTGTCGATATTACTAATAATTTTTTTGTAATTTGTTTTGTATGTGCGGCAGATGGTTCCGACGAATATTAATTATTTCACGGTTACAAAAACATAACGATATGAATTGCAGATTTGTTATTTTGCCCAGAGAGTTGATTTGGAATTGAAAATATGCGGGTGGTCCCATTTAATATTTATTATTGGATGGGAAGATGAGTATAGATGCTGTTTTGGGAGATAAAACTTTTGGGGTTCGTGGTTTGTGATTTACACATGAATCGAAATTTTATTGGGCATCAGTTACAAGGCCAGAGGGTGAAAATATTGTAAGAGGAAAAATCCTGTCAGCATCAACACACCGAATTTTTATTTATTGGTTCATATTTCTATGAAGAAAATGGTCAAAGAGCATCACTCAATAGAAAGTGATACAAAACAATGTTAAACGATTTTATTTTCCTCCTGTTGTTGGCAATAATCTAGAGGTTAAGTGGTTTCAACAAGACGGTGCGACCTTAACAATCCATTTATTGAACACAAAATTTGATGAGATTATCTCGCAAAATGGTCCAGTTAATCATCCTCCCACTTTGTGTGATGGAGTATCTTGTGATTCCTTTCTATGAAACTATGTTGAGTCACAAGTTCATGCTGATGGTCCAACAACAACAACTGAAAAATTGAATATCACTAATACAAGTACTATATTGATGAAAAATTGGTTTGTCCGAATTCACCCCATACGAAGAAGTCATGGTGGTCATTTAAATGATGTTATCTTCCTTACATAATGGCATAATGTAACCTTTCAAATAAAAAACAAATTGTGTCCCACCGAATAGTTTATATGTTGTTTTTTTTTGAGATTGTATCATCGCTATTAGAAAACCGATAATATCAAAGCAGTATTGAAATATCTGAACGTTGAAGGTCCATACCATGTAAGCTCCAATTTATTAAATTTCATTCTTCGTTTCAGTATCAGTTGAAGAGTGGAAGAACAGCCAAAGAAGGAGCAAACCAAAAGAGAAATACTTTGGGGTTATCTTCCAGCGACGAATCACTTCAAATAGTTCTTAAATACTGCAAGATCTGAAAACAATCTGGATCTCACTAAAAACATGCTACACCTCCTCACTGGCTCTTATACAGAGCACTGAAGCCTCAGGAAGCACCTAATGAAAATTGGGTTATCAGAAATTGACAACAGTAAATTTTGTAGACATTGGACCGGAATCTTTCTTTGGTACAGGTAACTGTACCAAAGGAAAGAACCGAAAGCGAAACAGTCTGGTGAAATCTTCCTTGATTGGATCATAATACCAGGAAATTTCAACCAAAACTTTGAAACTGCGAGGACTAAATACTGTGTGGATCTTAGCAAGAATATGCTACACATCCTCACTGGATTCCTTAGCGGGTATGGCCGCTTCAATAGGCACATCATGGGAATGAGTCCAGCAGAAAACGACGAGTTCAGGTTCTCTGGGAGATGAGAAAAAAACTCTGGATCACCTGGTGACGAAATGCCTCGCCATCGCTAGTCAATGGAAAAATTGCTTTAGACAGAAGACTTTTAGAATTGAGGAACTAAACTCCTTGCTGTAGTCTGCAAAAATCGATGTCGAGATCAACTCTACTAGAGTGCACAATAGACCTCAAGGTCGCGGTGCAATGTACCTCTCATACAGTTATCAGTTCGACTCAATTTTAAACAATACTTATTGTCATATCAGCAATTTTTTTAAGATGCGTCAACGTTTTCCTTTGAATCTCAATATGACTTCAATTTTACTGTTTTAACTACACATACGTTCAATTGATGACTGAAATGAAATAGTAAACGAAACGATCTTCTTAAAAATGATAACAAATATTTCTTTCCACACCGATTGCGATAAAACATCCTTCGCACACTCTCCCAGCATAATCATATCCGTCAAATTTTATACATCTATTCAGAACACCGCTTCGAGAACGAGAAAAAAAGAAGCGAGAAAAATGACGACGTGATCGATGCCTGTCAGGCGTCTTTCCCCGGCGTCGTTAAGACGAAAAGTCCAAGACGTCTATCTCGGTACATGGGAAACGCCGCGTGTGCGGAATAGACGGCAATTTCGGCTCTGGAATTGAGTCTGGTCCGGCCCAGAAACGTTCTTATCAATTCCCGCTCCGAGAGAGGTTACCGTTTTTCCTAACTAACTAGTTTCCGAAGACAGAGGGCGCGCTGTTCGCGAAATCATTTTCTGCGAAATGACTAGTCGTTCTTTTTCGCTATCGGCAATTCGGCCGGTTGTGAAAAGAGGCGAGGAATACTTTGAATTTGCTGAATAGTCGATTAGGCTGCGTCGCGGTCAGATAAGAGACAGTTTTATGGGTGTTGATGGCAGTTTGAACTGTAAATGGGAGAAGCACTATTATTTTCTATGACCGCCGAGAACACCGGAGTGTTATCTAGAGAAAAAAGCATCGAGATTCACTGTTGGATTCGTTTTGGAAAGTAGATTGTTCAAATACGCTACTAAAGGCCGTTATCTCCACCTTCGGTGTCTAGGTTTAACTGACAGTGTGATCTTAGCTGCCAGCTGTACGATTCCGTGGATGCTACAATGAATCTGGCAGCTGATTTATGTTTTCAGTGACATTTAATGAATTGAAGGTGAAAATAGTGGACCTGAATGTTTTTTTTTCAAGCAGCAGAGCAAAAGATAGTCCCTTTCCAATTCCTTCACGTACATCTGTTTGTGATATCATTATTATGAATAGAATAATGGAAATGTAAAATATAGTGAAGAGGCTAATCCTTGACTTGGCTGGAGATTCATATTACATTCTATGAACATTAGGTCAATAATGTATCAAAATAGAACAAAGGAACAAAATAATTTCATTAGGACAACAAAAGAACAAATCTACGGCGATCTATACCCAATAATTTGACATAATCGTAGAATGTGTGTTTCGATTGTTAATTACTAACGATAATTGTAGTATTACAGAATCAGATAATTCTGACTGTAACGTTTCCAATTTTCCTTATATTACCACTAAAAATACCGTGAAGTTGCCATTATGCACTTACTCATAATATTAACTCTGATAACTTCTATAAAGATTGCATTATATTTAGAATTAAGGGAGGTTTAATTGCACCACGATTTTATGCTCTATTGTACCCCCATCAGAGCTGTCCTCACCATTAGTTGTTGTTGTCTACAGCTCGAATTCCAGATCCAGAATTCTACCTCCAGTATCTGGGATCACTTCAAGGGGGTTACTTCCTCACTTTTAACAGTCTCTTGTCCATAGAATTTTGCGTTGGCTAGCGATGACGAGGCATTTTGTTACCAGGTGCTCCGGAGTTTCTTACTCCTCCCTGCAGAATCTGTACTCGTCGTTTTCTGCTAGACTCATTCTCATGAGGTGCTTCCTGGGGCGGCAATGCCCTTCAGGGAATACAGTGAGGAGCTGTGGCATATTCCTGTCAAGATCCAGATACTTAAATCTACAGTATCAGAATTTCGAAGGACCTTTTTGGAATGATCCAATTCAAAAATATTCCGCCTGAGTGTTTCTCTTCTGTTTTCTTCCTTCTCCAGAAACTTTTTCTTGTGGTTTTTTCTTCCTGATTTTGGCAAATCTTATGTCCAAAGCATTTTTTGCGTTGGTTAGCGATGACAAGACATTCCGTCATCAGGTGAGTTTCTTCCACTACTCTACAGAATCTGTAGTCTTTGTTTTGTACTAAAATCCAGTGAGGAGGTGTAGCATATCCTTGTTAAGATCCAAATCTTGTAGTATCAAGTTTCCAAGCCTGGAAGACTGACCAAAGTGTTTCTCTTTCGGTTTTTTCTTCTCCTGAAACTCTCGCAGGTGAAGGGAAGTATTAAAGAAAAACATGTATACTTATATTATGTCACATTGATTATTTTGAACAGATAACTATTTCTTTTGATGAAATGTAGACCTCACCTTATAAATCATTTTTTTAACTGTGCACAGGTTTCTTTTTCAAAATATCATCAACCCTCTATTCTTCCACCTTAATCAACACAAAGTAAGAAGGTCCTCAGCCAAAACTCACAATTTTCCCCATTTTTTTCCCCCGAAAATCCATTCCACGAGACAGCGGGACCTCCCCAAGTACCGAATCAGCATCCAGCAACATCCAGATGGCGATCTATCCGAACTTCGATTACCGCAAATCGGGCCAACGCAGAAAAACGAGGCGGCGAAAAAACCGATTGATTATTCGACAGAAATCCACTCTCTCAACGCTACAGGCGGGGTTATTTGATTAGTTGGCGGGTAACATGTGTGTTTCTGTCTGTATGTTGGTGCGCGAGTCCCTTCTGAGTAATTAATCTTTCGGCATTCCTTTGTGTGCCACGGTTTCGGAGCCTCCTAGGAAGTTTGTCGTTGATGAGAAAACGTACGGCTGTGGTGGGGGGCAAGGCAGAGATGGGAAAATGATTGGAATTCCTAGGATGATTCGAACCGAATCATTTCTCATAAGAGTACTAGTCGAAGTAGCTTCAATATTCTCGCAATATATTCGTATTGAAGTCATATTACGTTTGACAATTACAAAGCAATTAAGAGAAAAATGGTTCGCTCAGCTCCACTTCACTGTCACTTCGATTAGCTTTCAAAGAGGGCCTTTGCAAGGATCCTTCGCATCCACCATTTTGCAACATGAAATATTTAATCAACCGTTAACACGTTGATTTCTAAAATGTTTTAGTGGAAAGTCACTTTATTCGATGAAAACCCCCTCAACAACTCCAAAATTAGTTGATAATTGGAAAAATGTTTGGACACTTTGTTGTGCATATTCTGAAATCAAATGTTTATCTATTTATTTATTTGTATAATTAAAATAATTCTCGAATGACTTGTTATCATTTCATAATTCCACTGTCAATTGATATTAAAATCAGACTAAAATGAAGTTGAATTCAAATCAATTGCTGATACTTCCAGATCTAGTAGCTACAATATCAACTCAATATATTCGTGACACGAAATCAAGATCATTCGATATTCACGTCATATAAAGTATGACAATTACAAAGAAATTAAGAGAAAAATGGTTTCCCCAGCTTCACCTCACTGCCACTGCAATAAGCTTTCAAAGAGGGCCTTTGCAAGAGACCTACGCATTCACCATTTTGCAACAAGACGTATTGAATCAATCATAAACAGACTGATTTCTGAAATGTTATAGGAGAAAGCCACTTCACTCAATGAAAAACACCCTCAACAACTCCAACATTAGTTGATAATTGGGAAGATGTTTCGACACTTTGTTGGACATATTTTGAAGTCAAATCTATTTATCTACTCTAATTTCAGTGTAACTGTTGTATTATTGAAATAATTCTCAAATGTATTGTCATTATTCTGTAATTTCAATGAAAATTGATATGAAAATCAGACTAAAATGAAGTTGAATTCAAATCAATTGCTGATATCTTCAGATCTAGTAGCTACAGTATTCTCTCAATATATTCGAGACACAAAATCAGGATCATTTGATGTTAAAGTGGACAGTTACAGAGCAATTAAGAAAAAATTGTTTGCTCAGCTCTTCTTCACTGCCACTTCATTTAGCCTTTGAAGAGGGCCTTTGCGAGGGACCTTCGCATCCACCATTTTGCACCAAGAAGTATTGAATCGTTCATAAACAGACTGGATCTCTGAAATATTATAGGGAAAAGTCACTTTACTCAATACAAAATACCCTCAACATATAAGTTGATAATTGGCGACTGTTTCGACACTTTGTTGTACATATTCTTAAATCAAATATTTATCTATTTATCTACTCTAATTTCATTGTAATAGGTGTATAATTCAAATAATTCTCAAATGTATTGTCATTATTCTACAATTCTAGTGTCAACTGATATGAAAATTATATTAAAATGGACTTGAATTCAAAGCAATTTCTGATACCTTCAGCTCTTAACAAATATGATCTGAATAATCATTTCTAACTCGGAGTCCTTGATGAAGTTACTGTTATGGAAAGTTATTAATTGAAATCCCTGTAATAAAGTCAACCCTTATAACTCAATTATGAATTCCCATCAAGTGTCAACCATTCAATACAGAAAACAGAAACTTGCCGACAACAAATATGAGAAGATCCCTACTTCATCAACAAACTTCCGATCGCACTCAATCCCGACCGAGAAGTTAGTTGAGAGTCCGGGCACAGATCCATCAAAGCCTCTAACGCTATCCGTTGATTGGCTTCATCCGGACTTCTTTACGAAATTTCACACTTCATTACGAGGTTGAATCGAATCCAATTGGATAGGTCGCCAGAAAACCAGCAATCGTTCGAGGACAAATTCAAGACGGCGAAGTTCACGGTGAGGCCATCGCTCATAATTTGTCATCGATGAAATGGACTTTCAGAGATTTTTTTTCGGGTACTTGGAGACGTCGAGGTCTTCTGACTTGTTGCTAGGTGTATCAATCACGAAATTGTGATCGATACGGACCAATAAAATGAAGGATACGATCACTCCATTCAGAGGAATATCTATTAGGCCAATTGAAAAGTCCCCGGTCTTATGCACAGATGGATAGTATTAAATTCATATGATTTTTAGTTAGTACCAACCTTCAAACGATACGTGTCAAAATTTGACAGCAGTCCGAACATTAGTTTGTGAGATATTGCGTTGTGAGTGCAAACTTTTTCTTGTTCTTAGACCTCAAAAAAATGCTCGCTGGAAAGAAATTTAGCGCCAATGAAGAAGTACTCGCCGAAAGTAAGGTCTATTTCGAAGAGAAAGACAAATCGTACTACAAGAATGGTATCGAAAAGTTGGAAGATCGCTATAATCACTGTATCACCCTCGAAAGCAACTATGTTGAATAATAAAATCGAATATTTCCAAAAAAATGTTTTTACTATGGTAGACCAGGGACTTTTCAATTGGCCTGTTATTGAACATGAACCATCCCCAGTGTGTTAACAAATAAACTCTGCTGAAAGCTGCCATCCAAGGTCATTCTTTTTCTTTAATAATGATATCACTCCGCCGGAGAATGAATTTTTTATCAGGGCCGCCGAGAACTTTCTTGTTACCATGAAAACATAATATTCCATCAACTTCCAGAGGGCCTCCTAGCCCGGTTTCTGTTGCTATGATAAATCTCCCTTCAAGTGTTAAACACGAACTACTGACGCGGATTTATGACGGATGTATGCTTACAGAATTATCTCGACGTTTTGTGAGCCAAGGTCTGAGATGAATATCATCCTCATTGTGGCACGTGACGTTCCGGAGAGTATCTCTCCTAGCGGCCCGCTTTATTACACTTTTTCGGTGTTGGCCTGAAAGGTTGGAGAGGGTTTTCTGCCTCTCGGCAAATAGATATTCCCCCTTTTATAACCCCTTCAGGTGTCGTGGCAGCGATCATGTTTTATTTTCAGGATGGAGAGTTGTAGGGATATTGCGCTTTTCGAAGGGGTGACTCGTTGAGTTCAGGGTGTGGAACGGATGTTATTAAAGCGACATCTCCGTTTCAGTAGAAGCAATATCGATAATAGATGCAATACAGCCAAAACATAGGGAAAAATCAAAGACTCATTGATCACTTTTTTCATTTTATCTCAAAAAGTTTTGCTTTGAGGGGTTTTGGGAGTTTGCAACTTTAAATATTGAAGGCCTTTGCAAACAAACAGAACGTTTGCTCAGGTGGCTGGTAAAGCCTAACCTACATCTCAAAGTTCATTCAAGTACTGTGGCTTTCTCGATAGATTGTCACCTCACACTGAAAAACTTGTAATCGTATAGCCAAATCTCCTTCCTGACCTGGAAATACAGTAATAACATCAAACTACTGGCTGGGGGCAAACAAGTGCAATGAACAAGTCGATGGAATTGAAAAGGAAGCATCCCTTAACTCCCTCTGGACCTACAACCTTTTGGGTAGGATTCATCAAGCCAAGTAGCTTGACTTTTCAAACAACTACCTGACTCGAAAATTAAGCTCGTGAAAAATAACATACTTGAGCTTGACCTGACTTGATTTTAGATATTTATTGCTTGACTTGGTATCAAGCTACTTGATATTACTTGAGCTTGATATGCACGGCATATATTTCTGCAATCTCGTGCGCGCTCAGACTAAATCAGGGGATTCTTCGAGCGCCGAGAGACTGAAGCATTCGCCAGTGTGACTTTATTAGTAGTTTTCTCACATTTCTATGAAATCTATTGGTGTATTTCAGTAGTTTCGGAAATATCTCTCCAAACTTGGTCAAAATAGCCAAGTATTTTTATCAACGCTAGCATCTTCAGCTCCTGTTGAAAGGCAATTTTCCAGAGTTGCAAATATAGTAACAAAAACCCGCAATAGGTTAGACGACAAATCTGTAAGATGCCTCATGTGCCTTAGATCCTAGATGGAGAATTATTAAATCAAACAAAGCAGATGCAATAAGTTATAAAATAAAAGTGTTTTTTGGAAGGGTCCTTCTCATTCCATCATTTTTTTGATGATGTGACACTACACAATAAAACTGCTGAGAATCAAGTAGCTTGAAATGATTCAAGTACTTAATTAATAAATCCTTGACTTGACTTGAGATTGAAAAACTACTACTTGACTTGAAATCAAGTCAAGCTCAAGCCGAGTAGCTTGAAAATCAAGCCAAGCCGTGGATCCCTACTTTTGGAAGTTTGAAAGAGAAAACAACAAGGGAGCAGTTCAGCAATAGGAGCTTGGTAATGAGATATCCTTCTGGAATAATTTCTGTATCACTCTAAGGAAGTCCTTCAGCTGTCACAAACTCATTATGAGAGAGCTGAGAACTTCTGTAGCGGATGAGCCTTTCAGAAGATGAAATATACACAATCTTCATATCACACATAGAAAGATCTGACCTGCAAATTGTGCAGATTTTCATAACTGGCCAATTTAAGAAGCATTCTCATGGAAGTTGTCAGATTTGTTGATAAGGTCGACGATATCCTTCAAAAATGGTTGAGCAGGTCTTATAAAAGACATCAAACCTTGAGAATCTCTTCGGCCAATTGTTCAAGAGAATCTCAAGAACACCGTGGACAAAAACCACATTCTTCTACTGCCCCTGAGCACAGTTAACGCGCGCTCATCTCCACTTTGTGTCGCCACGGTAGGCAAAAGAATTATTCGCAATATCCGGTCTGGACCGTCGCTTCCGACCGTAAAAAACCAATTTTCCTGCGATGTGACGAACCGGTCCACAGCGACGTACTTCATCTTCATCCTCCTCGCATAAAAGCGGCAACATTCGGGGAGGTTGATGCATTGCAATCATACAACACCCCTCTTACGTCAGCGGCCCGTTCCTCGGAGACGTTTTCGACACTTCGCGGGGGAGATCTACGGCCCCTCCGAGATCGACAAGAAGAGGGAAGAGGAGGACGCGATCTCGCTCACCCCAATTTACCGCATTTGGGGCACTGGGGGCTTTAGGTTAGCGGGACCGGCTTGTAAGAAATAAGTAGGTCAACTTCGAAGGTGAATGCAGTTGGTATGTTTCGAAGGAATGTTGGGGTAATGAAATTAGTTTGTACAAGGCTCGGCAGCATAACTTCCTTCATTCAAAACTTGATAAAACACATTTTGCAAATCAGAAAATGTTATTTGTGTAGATTTACATTAAGATTTGAGGAAGATTTCACTGCTCTGTGATTTCATGGTCTTCGTAGTCTACAGCTCGCCATTCTGTTACAGATTTTTAATGAACTCCAGTATCTGGGATGGCTTTAAGAAGGTTACTCCCACTGTTCTACAAATCTCTTGTCCAAAGCATTTTTCTAGGTGATCCAGAGTTTCTTTCTCCTCCTCGCAGAATCTGTACTCGTCGTTTTTTGCTAGACTCATTCTCATGAGGTGCTTCCTGAGGCAATGCCCTCTGAGGAATCCAAGGAGATCTGCATCATATTCTTGCTAAGCTCGAGATACTTCTTAGATCTGGCAGTATCAAAGTTTCGAAGAAACTTTTTGGAATGATCCGATCCAGGAAGATTCCACCAGAGTTTCTCTTTCTCTTCCACTTTTGTTTTAGATACATTTACCTTCCTTCTTCCGGTCCCATATACAACTTGTACGTTGGGGTCAATGTCCCATCTCTTCAATTAATGGCTGCCAAAGTTAGCATGTTGTTCTCCGCCCTTCGGAATAACGTCTCTGCATCCTGCACTCCACACCAATCTCTAATATTTCGCATTTACCTATAGCACAGAAATGTTCTGGGCCAAGGGAAGGAGTTTAAGCTTCTTATATGTCAAGTGTGTTGGCCTCTTCATTTCACCTAATTCGCGAGTGACCGGGAATCTAGACTAAATAGACCTTGTTATTCTTGCCTATTTCATTAAGTTCCCCTCGGCCCTCCAATACCATCATAACAATCGATGATATGTTAGCTTTTATGTAGATACATGCCTACAGTTTTTTTACTCAGCCTTCATGATGAAATTAGATGAGTGAACCGATATCTGGTATTTTTCATGACTCTTGTCAGCGTTCTGGCGTAATGCTGCCACGATGTTTCATAGAAGAAAATCACAAAGAGAACACAACTCCCACGAATTTCAAAAAATTTATGTATTTTGTTAGTTTTAGATTGACTTCAGTACATGATTGTTGCCGAGTTTGTAGCTCTATATGTATATTGTCTGTAAAGTTAAATATATTTTATAAAGCTGAAGCCTTTTATTTCAGAAAAACTTCAATATTTCAGGAAAACCTTAGGAGTTTTCATCAGGTAAACGACTCAAACAATCAAAACATTCAGTATAATTAAGTGATAAAAACATATAGCAATGCAAATTCCGTTCGATGCTTCCAACTACGGACATTTTAACACAGGCAGATTGTCCATAATAATTACTGACGACACGTGAGCAGATAATAATGTCATACCGGCTAACCACATTATACAGAGTACAAACGACAAGCGCCCACGCTTTATGAACTATAAAAATTTTATACTTCGATCTCTGGCCACCGTATTTTGCGAGGTAATAGTCGAAATCGTAAATCCGGTACGAAAGCCAGGATAATGACCAAACAAGATGAAGGAAATACCTCAAATGTCATCATTGCGGACGTCTTTGTTGATGTCCTTTCGAAACCCGAAAAGAACACTTCTAAACGCAGAATTTCAGATAAAATGCCATCTTTTCTCGACACAGAATGCAGTCCATGAAGGATAAATACTTCCAGATAATTAGAAAAAATGTTTTTCGTTTAAAAGTAAACATGTTATGATGTGGCCACTACATGGTGACTACTGAAAACGGTAAATATATCAGTATATTTTAATAAAAATCAATGGATATTTATTTAATTGTAGAGAGGACACGCAAGCAGCCACGGCTACGATTGCAGCACCATATCTTTTTAAGGAATTTCCCATGACCAATTCGCTCATTTGGGGCTGTATGTTCTGGATAATTTCACCAGCATAGTTTTTCATGTGGCCCAAAAGAAAAAAATCCAAAGTTCTATTCAAAATGAAAAGTCTTATTGGAGAATCCTTGGTCTTTTGTACAATATTTCTTTTCGGTCTGGGGGATCCTTCAATGTCTCTCCGAAAATAGTGAATTCATTCTGCCATGAGTCGTTATTGTTTCAGAATGATAATTTTCGAAAATAGTGGAGTAGGTCTAACACATTTGCATTATGGATGGAACGAAAGAGTAATAAACATAGAAAGAGGAAGTATAAGCAATTTTTTATATCCCCAACATGGTTAGATTACGTTGTCGGATTGTGATATATTTTCAAATCCACAATTTTACTATATCGTTATGAATGTATATTATATTAAATGAAATATATTCATTTGAGTGATTCCCGATTGAATATGCAAATTTGAATATTTGGAATCCGATATTTTTCCTAATTGTTGAATTCATAATAAGCAGAATATTTATTATTTTCTGTATCTACCTGCTGAAATCCAAGATTTGGCCACTTTGATCTCCTACTGTCATCGGTTGTTTTACTTCGTTTGGCGCGCTTGAAGTTTGTTTTCTGAATTTCTGATATATTTAAGTATATATTTCAATATATTTTGAGGTGATATGAAACGTTGATTCACTATGGGACATAAGAAGTGCGTTCCTTGTGGAGAAACTTGCAAATTGGGTGAAATATAGTATCACCGATATGTTTTCATTTCTGCGCGCTTCATTTCAAATTTGATAATACACGTTGTGGACAAAATTTGCTTACTAAAAATGACATATGATACCTCTATCTATATTTATTACTCTGAGGTCTAACAGAAAGATTTTCACAGAATTCTTATGTCCTTTCTTAACCAGAAATAGAATTAGATGATGCAAATATAAGGACACTAGAGAATTGAAAAGATCAGTGGTAGATAAGAGAAACATCAGGTGTTCACGTAATCTGAGCTATATTGTCAACCACTCAGATGGAATGAATTGTTGCGTTGTTCATAATAAAAACATTTCCTCTTCATTTCCCAGTTCCCTCATATACCTTTTGAGAGGAGTAATGTTGGAAGAAAAAGCAGAATACAGAAGACTTCCAAATTCACATCTCCTCAGGCAGCTATTCATTTCTATCATTATGTCTTGAACCTCCCCAAGATTAGATTTTTATTTCCCCAACGAAAACCCACCACTTTTCATCAGATCATCTTCCCAATTGAAGTTAACGCGAATAGAAATCCCTGTATTTCTATTAAGAGCGGCGTGCAGACTGCAACTGCACCCTGAAGATGCCGTACGAAAGAGGCTCGAGATTTATGGAGCTCTATTTTAAAGTTGAGAAAGCCTGAATCGCTTGTCCTAGCAATAAATCGGGTAATATGGTGGAGAATAAATTCAAGCAGCCAGTTGGTTTCGAATTACTTCCGGAAATGCGGGGATATGGTCTCCTTTTATTAATCTTGAAGAGAAGTTTACGGCTTTTATCACTGCGACAAAGGTTCCGAGGGTTCCGTAAATATCCGGAACTGATTCGATTACCGTTAAGAAAAAAACTCGGAATAATTCTCTACAACGGCGTGGGCACTTATCGTGAAATTTCATTGCAATTAATGTCCGTTTGGAGAATGGAAGAGAGAGAGAGAGAGAAAAGGCATTGACGATGACGTAGAGAGACGTTCTCGCAGTTTCGCAATTAATGTTTTGTCTTTGCCAGAATCGACTCTGGATCTGGGAGACAATTGGACCGGAGACATGACCAATTATCACTCATCTTGTGTTGTCTTTAAGGGTCTGAAGATGGGAAGACGCCCCTTTGAATTTTATGCTAAATATGCTGAACTGTAATGTTTCAGACGTTGAGAACGAAACCTTGTCTGTTGCAGACTGGTCTGGGAAAAGTTAAATATGAAATTAATGAGAAAACATCAAACTTTCCTAAAAGAAATAAAATTAAATAGTAATTTATTAAAAACTAAACTTCCCTCAACGAATTTCATTCAAATGAGTTCAAGATAGAGGCTACGGTAAAAATCTCCTTTGAACTAGATAGAAACTTTAAATTTACTGAGATGATAGATCTCCTATTTAAAACATATTAAAAATTAAACCAGTTTTCTTTTAGGAGGAAAGAAAACATAACGATATCGAAAAAATATATTTTTTTCAAGTGCCATATATAACGGGTGTTTATATAACTTTAAGTTGGCATTACTGTTCGAGATGGCGAGCTATTTAACAGATGTCAAGTGAATTATTCTCAGTTTGGTTTGGCAATTCATCATGAATAGACTCACGCCTGAACAGCGCTTGCAAACAGTGCAATTTCATTTCGAAAATAATGATTCTGTGCGGCATACGTATCGCGCACTACGTCCATTCTATTTTGTTTAGCGATGAAGCGCACTTCTGGTTGAATGGCTACGTCAACAAACAAAACTGCCGCATTTGGAGTGAAGCTAATCCTCAAGTGTATGTCGAAACACCGTTACATCGAGAAAAACTGACTGTTTGGTGCGTTTTATGGGCTGGTGGAATCATTGGTCCGTACTTCTTCAAAAACGATGATGGCCAGAACGTTACAGTCAATGGTGATCGGTATAGAGCCATGATTACTAACTATATCATTCCTGAATTGAACAACCAAGATGTCCAGGAGCTGTGGTTTCAACAAGACGGCGCAACATGTCACACAGCTCGTGCCACAATCGATTTATTGAAAGACACGTTTGGTGACCGCCTAATTTCACGTTTTGGACCTGTGAATTGGCCTTCAAGATCTAGTGATTTAACACCGCTAGACTACTTTCTGTAGGGCTATGTAAAGTCATTGGTCTATGCGGATAAGCCACAAACCCTTGACCATTTGAAAGACAACATTCGCCGTGTTATTGCCGATATACGGCCACAAATGTTGGAAAAAGTCATCGAAAATTGGACGTCCAGATTGGACCACATCCGAGCCAGCCGTGGCGGTCATATGCCAGAAATCATATTTAAAATGTAATGCCACAAGATTATCTTGCGGATAAATAAAATTCATGTCAATCGAATAATCCATCGTTGTTTTATTGCAATTTAAAGTTCTATAGCTCTAAAAAAAACACCCTTCACTAGTGTGCCAATTAGACCGAAAAAGTAAATGAAGCAACTAAAAATTCAGAGGAAAAACCACCGATACTAAAAACACCTGCGCCTAAACAGATCACATAATCACCAGCCACAATTCAAATCCCTCACTCTCATTTTCCTCCTCCCACTTATATACCCAAATAATCGAAATTATCTCCATATTTCAGAGACCCAGTTGTTACGGCCGTCGACTCAATTTTCTCGAAAGCCTCGGCCTACCTCCGACACGGGAAAATCCTCAGGGCGACCGATTATTGTAGTACAGGTGCGCAATTACCGAGCACGCCAAATTGCGAGATGAAAAATCGACGATTGCCCACGCGACACGGATTGATACGAATTCGACGAGTGCCACCTGAGCGCCGATCTCCGGCTAATGGATAGACCCAGCTCGAAGGACCAGCCCGCGGTCGCGATTACGGTGGGGCGGAACTCGTCGGAGTGATTTGGGTAGATTTGGATGTCTTTGGGATGCTGCAAATCGCCGGGAAGAATCGGTAATGACGTGAAATTGTGGCTTTTGGGATTATTATTGGTTGATGTTCTTTTAGGTTCGTACGGAGGCGTGAGTTTGAATGTTGTGCTGACTTGTAGTGGATTTTTATTCGATTTAGACATTAATAAACGCAATAAATGTGATAAATAGGAGAAATGTGTAACAGAATTCATCAAGCTGCCTTGTTGATTCAAAGTTTCCACGAATTTACTACAAGAGGAGCTTCTTGCATGTACTAAATATGAAGATATATAAAGGGTGTTTTTTTTTAGACCTATAGAACTTTAAATTGCAATAAAACAACGATGGATTATTCGATTGACATGAATTTTATTTATCCGCAAGATAATCTTGTGGCATTACATTTTAAATATGATTTCTGGCATATGACCGCCACGGTTGGCTCGGATGTGGTCCAATCTGGACGTCCAATTTTCGATGACTTTTTCCAACATTTGTGGCCGTATATCGGCAATAACACGGCGAATGTTGTCTTTCAAATGGTCAAGGGTTTGTGGCTTATCCGCATAGACCAATGACTTTACATAGCCCTACAGAAAGTAGTCTAGCGGTGTTAAATCACTAGATCTTGAAGGCCAATTCACAGGTCCAAAACGTGAAATTAGGCGGTCGCCAAACGTGTCTTTCAATTAATCGATTGTGGCACGAGCTGTGTGACATGTTGCGCCGTCTTGTTGGAACCACAGCTCCTGGACATCATGGTTGTTCAATTCAGGAATGAAAGAGTTAGTAATCATGGCTCTATACCGATACCCATTGACTGTAACGTTCTGGTCATCATCGTTTTTGAAGACGTACGGACCAATGATTCCACCACCCATAAAGCGCACCAAACAGTCAGTTTTTCTAGATGTAACGGTGTTTCGACATACACTTGAGGATAAGCTTCACTCCAAATGCGGCAGTTTCGTTTGTTGACGTAGCCATTCAACCAGAAGTGCGCTTCATCGCTAAATAAAATAAAATGGACGTAGTGCGCGATACGTATTCTACACGGAACCATTATTTTCGAAATAAAATTGCAGTATTTGCAAGCGTTTTTCAGGCGTGAGTCTCTTCAAGATGAATTGCCAAACCAAACTGAGAATAAATCACTTCACAGCTGTCGAATCGGTCGCCATCAACAGTAATGCCAACTTAAAGTTATATACCTCGAAAAAAAAACACCCGTTACTACACTTGAAGATGTCTTTGTTGACAAATAAAATCGAAGATTTAAAATAAAATGTATTTTCCCTGTTAGTTCCCCTTAGAATGAAGTGTCAGCAGTTTCCTCACTCTTAGAAACCACCCAGAATATCTGTAAGGTCTGAGAATTGATGTCCGAGAACTATGCATAAATGCAGCAACAACCACCGCTCGATCTTAGCAACCTAGCCTCCAATATCCCCAAGTTTCCCGCACCAAGAATGTCCAAGTCCGGCGAAACACACAGCGCGCTGGATACCGCCATCGTTAAATCATCCCCTTCCAATCAATTATGGACACCAGCAGAGCCCCACATTCACACAGCTGCCACTCCCTCGGAAAATTACCCCATAACTCTCCCGGAACGAGACAGCCTCCTCAAATTCCGATATGAACAAAGGATCCCGTTGTTAAGGCAGGAAAATTAGTTAATTATCGGGCTCTCGATAGCCGTCCGAGGAGGAGCCCCACATCAGTTTCAGTTAAACGCCACTTAGTGGCCCTTGGAAGGCGCCCGTTACAAATTTACGTGGGCGATCCTACCTGCACTTAATTATTTTCCGAGACTGCGTTGTATCCGATCGAAAAAAATGCCGGTGAGGAAGCTCTCTCTCTTTCTTTCTCTTGCACGGTTATTTTGCTGCAATTACTTTCCACGTGGGTGAGGAATGGAGGTCGTTTGCTCTGGAGGTATTGGATGGTTCAATAAAGCTCCAAGAATGCAATTGGGCATGAAAAACTAACATGCTCCTATAATCAACAATTGCTCAATTATTTTAAAGTACCTACACTATCGAAAGTTTCATTTTGCAGTGAAATATTAGGTGTACGTACAACTTTGCTGTCCCCGTTTTGGAATAGATGGCTGTAGCGGTAAGTGGTAGTCGAAATAAATGTCATACAATAAGCTTAGGTATTTGTGAACATAACGCCATCGACATATTAATCGATTTTTGTCTGCATTATGAAGTTGTTCTCGATTAACCATGTCAGCTTACGAGTCAAATTCTCGTTATTTGCGGGAGGTTTAAATTTTCTGCAATAATATGAATAAATCTGCTGCTGAGGCTCATCGAATGATCTCTAAGGTGAGGCTGCTATTAGTGAAAAAACGTGCCGAGAGTGATTTCAACGCTTCAAGAACGGTGATTTTAACGTCGAAGACCAGCATGGTGGTGGAAGAGAGAAGGTTTTCGAAGATGCAGAATTGGAGACATTACTTGATCAAAACTCGTGTCAAATGCAACAAGAATTTACAGGATCATTGGGAGTGACACAACAAGCCATTTCAAAACTTCTGAAGGTCATTGGAATGATTCAGAAACAAGGAAATTAGGTGCCGTACGAGTTGAAGCCGAGAGATGTCGAACGGTGTGTGTTTCCTTTGAATAGCTGCTTGCAAGACAAATACGGAAGGGAATTCTGCATCGCATTGTTAATAATGGGTTCATTACGATAATATCGCGCAGAAAATTATCGACAACTGCAATTAATGCATTTGTGCCAAGCATTTAACCACAAACGATACATCGAGAGACATGATAAAGTGATTTTATAGCTTGACAATGCTCAAACCCATGTTGTGACAGTGGTCAAAATATACATGGGAACGTTGAAATGGGAAGCCTTACCTCATCCTCCGTATTCTCCAGACACTTGTTTCGATCAATGACACTCGACCTGGCTGACCAGTACTTCCGGTCTTATGAAAAATTAAAAAAATACATACTACCTGACGACTCTGTTGCTTGAGTAAGTTTTATCCTCAAAGGAATAAATCTACCTGAATCTACCTCGAGTTCTTCTAAACTATTTATTTTTGAGGCATTTGAAATTCAAACCTACTCTGAATTTCTCAACTTTCTAGGTGCTTCCATTCGAAAATTATAGGAGGGCAGAAAGTCATACGTAGGTCAGAAAGTTATACGGCAATCAGAATCGAATTTGAGAACGGTTACATCATCAAAAAGTTGAAAAATATAGTTTGAGATCATTCCTGGTTCTAAATTCGAAAATTACAGACATTGTAATGAAATGTTAGAAAAAAACCGAAATGGATGTGTGAAAATTTTCGACTATATCTCCCTAGTCCGGTCGACCAATTCGTTATATGTCTATAATCACGAACTCACGTGAAGTCGGGACATCAGAGCGTTGTCGACTAACATCTCTATCCCAGTTGGATTATCTCGTGCAACACAAATTGAACGACCAATCGCTGGTAGAGCCTCCCATAATCCACGTTCTAATTAAGCGCTTACCGTGGGCTTAAGCCTGATTTACACGTGTGTAACCTATATGAGTCAGTGACGCGGACATCGAATCACCTGAAATCATCGGGAACTGCAAAATGAAATGTGATGGAATCTTTGATCTGCTTGAATTGATTACATCTGGACTGAATGAACGAAATGTTTCGTGAGAAATCCTGTGTTCTCACAAAGACAAGATCAACACGAACTGAGGTTTGAGTTATTGTGGTACTGCTGACAAAACACTGTCAGTTTGAATACATTTTATACTGAATGGAATAGACAGGAAATTAGATTTGCAGACTGGGAAGCTTGAAATGCATATAGCTCTCACCAAGCCAGTTCTAAATCCTCAGAAATAGAGCTACTAAACAGGGTATAACATATAAGGAAAAATCATAATGGTCACAATTTTAAAAGACTATGTTCTAGCCAATGGACACAATCCCAGTTCTTAAAAAGAATACCATAAAATGGTACACAGATAGTTCCAAAACCACGACAGGGACTTGCGCTGGAGTATTCGAGACTGGTACCAAAAGCTCAATATCGATGTTTAAGTGGCTTTCAGGCAGAGATAATTGTGATAGAAAGATGGGTAGCAACTAACCTAGCCAAAAATGCGATACATTCTGATAGTCAGGCTGCAATTTAAGCACTGAGCTCACATATCGTTTCTAAGATGGTATTGAAGTGCCATAGATATTTCAATGAATTAGGCAAGAATAACAAGGTCTTTTTAATCTGGGTTCCCGGTCACTCAGGAATCAGAGGGAATGAAGAGGCTAACACACTTACTAGAAAAGGAGTACAGACACCTTTCATCGGCCCGGAACCTTTCTGTGGTGTACTCAAATGTACCTACAAGAAAGAGTTTCAGGAGAAGAAAAAAACCGAAAGAGAAATACTCTGGCGGAATCTTCCTGGTTTGGATCACTCCAAAAAGTTCCTTCGAAACTTTAACTATACGTTATCCAAGAAGTATCTGGATATCAGTAAAAATATACTACATCTCCTCACTGGATTCCTCACAGTGCACTATCGCCTTAGGAAACACCTCATGAGTATGGGTCTATCAGAAAATGACAGATTTTCTGGGGAAGGAGGAAGAAACTTTGGATCACCCGCCATCGGTAGTCAACGCAGTACCTGCTTTGTACACGAAACTTGTAGAAGTGAGGAATAAGCCTCATTGAAGCCATGCCAGATATTGGGGTTCATTAGAACTCTGGAACTGGAGAGCGGGCTTTAAATCACATTATGGAGAGAAAAGCTCTGATGAGGGGGGCACAATAGACCATTGGGTCGCAGTGAAATGAAACCTCCTTAATTAAATTTCATCTTAAATCTCTAGCTAATGGCCTTTACATTTAATCTGAAAATTACCAGAGACATTAGATTTAGATTTAAGAAAGGTTTCATTGGACTACGATTTATGGTCTATTGCGCCCCCTATCAGAATTTTTCTCGTCATTAGTCGTCGTAGTCTCGACCTTCAGTTCCAAAGTTCTAATGAACTCGAGTATCTGGAATCGCTTCAAGGAGATTACTCGGACTCTTGTCTGAAGCTTGTCACCAGGTGATCCGGAGTTTCTTCCTCCTCCCCACAGAATCTTCACTCGTCGTTTTCTGCTAGATTCATTCTCATCTGGTGTTTCCTGAAGTGGCAATGGCCTGAAAGGAATCTAGTGAAAAGGTAAAGGATACTCTTGCTGAGAACATGATACTTCTCAGATCTAGCAATCACCAAAGTAAAACCTTCATGAAATGTCCTTATAATTTAAGATATAGAACGATGGTAGACTCTTCAATTGATCGATTTTATTACTTGAATTTCGTCTTAATGAATATCACATATTTGTTGTTCCTCTGATCTATTTTACTGATGCTCTATTGACATATTTTCATTTCTTGATTGACATCCGAATCAACTTCACACAA
The DNA here is from genome assembly GCF_914767665.1 of Harmonia axyridis. Lineage (NCBI taxonomy): Eukaryota > Metazoa > Arthropoda > Insecta > Coleoptera > Coccinellidae > Harmonia > Harmonia axyridis. The sequence goes on from NC_059505.1 coordinate 43,151,245, forward strand.
ATACGTTAACAAACTTCAACCGGGGATACATCAACCTCAAACTGAACATTCTTTCATCAAAAAAACCATTCATCAACCCCCAAAACCAAACCCCAACCCTCTCTCACCCTCCAAAACCCATCGGAACGCGTAATAACCCTCCATTTTCTACCCCCTTTCAATAGTACGTAGTTCAACGTATAACCGTAACCGTTTCCCGAACGTTCCGTGACGATAGCTATAGTTTTTTTTTGCGCGCGGGGGCCTCGTTCCGGCAGCTGTTCCGTACCGATCCGAAGAAACGGGGTTAAGCACCCCCCATTTATATTCTCATTATCTGCGAGCTCGTTTTCTGCGAATGATTCATTCGATGGAGTCCGCATTACGATGGAGAGGGAGTCGTTTAGGTTATGGGCTGATCGATACCCCCGGAGTCATCCGGCGATGATTGATGGGGGTGAGGAAGGGGGTTGCTGAGCTCGCCCTCCAGCCTGATGGCGGGGCTCGAACATGGTGTACAGGAAAGAGGCGCTAATTTTTTTTTGGGTCGACGAATTGATGACCCCTGAGCCTTGCCGAACCGACCAATTGTAATGGGAATGTTGAAAAAGGGGCACGCTTTCAATTTCAGGTGGAATTGTATCAATTAGTTGATGATAAAATCGAAAAAATACGAGGAATTGATCATGTGTGCAAAATGGCGAAGGCGTCGGTTCCGATCATTTCACTTATAGTAATTTTTTCAAATGTTGCAACTGCAAAATACGATTTTGAAGTAGTTGAACGGGAGCAGTACCCTAATACGCTCATTCTCAACCATTTTTTTCAAAATATTTCGGGTTTGAAGAAGAATTGCGTCAAATAGTTGATGATAAAACCGAGAAAATAGAAGTAATCGACCACGTGTGCAAAATGGCGGAAGCGCCGGTTCCGATTATTTCACTTATAGTAATCTTTTCAACTATTACAACTGCAAAATATGATTCCAAACTAGTTGAACGGGAGCAGTACCCTAATACGCCCCTCCTCAATCATTTTTTTCTAAAATATTCCGGATTTGAAGAAGAATTGCATCAAATAATTGATGATAAAACCGAAAAAATAGAAGTGATCGACCACGTGTGCAAAATGGCGGAAGCGCCGGTTCCGAACATTGCACTCAGTAATTTTTCCAACTGTTATAACTGCATAATACAACATCAGACTTATTGAACATGAAAAGAACTGTGAAACACCCCTTCCCTATCATGGTCCATCTTGGAATTATAGCAATCCGAATTCTTCTCTGTGATCATACATTTTCTGCAATAACGTTTGAACGTTTCGATTGATTTCAATGGAAAGGCAATTTTTTACGACAAATCTTATGATGATTATAATAGGTCAATTGAAAAGTCCCCAATCTGATGCGAAGATGGCGGTGCTTATATTAAATCCATATGATTTTTAGTTAGTACCAACCTTCAAACAGTACGCGTCAAAATTTGACAGCAGTCCGACCATTAGTTCGTGAGATATAGCATTGTAAATGTAGCTACTTTTGTTTTATGAAAAAAGATGGAAAAAAAGAATTTCGTGTGCGGATAAAATATTGCTTTTTGAAGGGAACAAATACAGTTGAAGCAAAATCTTGGCTTGATGAAGAATTTCCGGGGTCTGCACCAGAAAAATCAACCATCATGATATGCTAAGTTTCAACGTGGTGAATAAAGCACCGAAGAAGGAGAAGGCAGTGGACTCCCAAAAGAGGCTGATACCGACGAAAAAATAATTTTGAATGACCGTAAAGTAATGACCATCAAAAGCTATAATTATACAATAGCGTTATAGGATCGTTAAAAAACGGTCCCATTTGAAGAAAAAAAAGGTGCTGTTTCATCAAGGCAATGCGCCGTGTTACAAATCAATGAAAACAATGGCAAAATTGCATGAATTGGGCTTCGAATTGCTTCTGCATCCACCGTATTCGCCAGATCTGGCCTCCAGCGACTTCTTCTTGTTTTCAGACTTCTAAAGAACGCTCGCTGGAAAGAAATTTAGCTCCAATGACAAAGTATTGGCCGAAACTGAGGCCTATTTTGAAGCGAAATACAAATCGTTTAAAAAAAATGGTATTGAAAAGTATCGCCCTAGAAGGCAACTATGTTGAAAAATAAAATCGAATTTTGCCCAAAAAATGTGTTTTACTATGGTAGACCGAGGACTTTTCAATTGGCCTGTTATTCTTTATAGAAAAAAGTTTGAAAGGTAGTTTTTTCAAAAAAAAAATTAAAGTATAATGCAAAAAACTCTTGTTTGAACGTTATCGCAAAACGTATAATCAAAATGAATACTTCGGATGGCTGTAATTTGAAGAGGAAGCATTTTCGGACATGTGTTTAAAGGAATTTTTTTCTTATTTTGATGAGTACTATCACCTTCTTAAGTTTTGCCCCACTATCATGAATCATATTGAAAATATAAATTAATGACAACAAAATGAATAAAATTCCAAAGCGCAAAGAGTAGCCAGAGAAATTTCACTTTACGCGAGATTGAGACGAAATTCTATTAACGATATCAGAGCACTCTTCGTGTCGCAAATAAGAGAGCGTCATATCACCTAAAAGGGTGAAAAATGAAAGGGATCTTGCCGCGTCGAGGACGAGAGACCTCCTTGTCGCTTCATTATTCAGCTGATTCGATTACGCGGGCGCATTTGCTGTCGCGCTAGCGTGAGTTCTTGCCTGATCTACCGAACACGGACAACCTAACCTCATTCCTATAGTCTGGTGGCTATATTGGAACCGGGTTGACGGTGAAACTCTGCATTATTAACCTGGAGATCGATTATTTTCACGTTCTATGCAGCTGGGAATGAGGTTGGCACGATTTCAATATTCTATGACCCGTAAATTGTTGAGCTGGAGCTTTGCATTGGGGATAAAGAGTATTTTGACCTTTCTCATGGCAGATCATTACGGCATTCCTGAATTTCTGTTCTCTTTAAATAAAACTACAAAGAAAACGGTAATATAGATAAATTTATGAGAGTTCAACTAGACTCGTGATCGTTGTGCTTTTGCTGATACATAACTAGAAGCTCCTGCACCTGTCAGGAGCCTAGATTTGACTCAAATTAGGTTTATTAGTAGGCCACCGTCGATGCAAATATCTCCTGTTCCAAAAGCCTTATCAGCCGAACGAATTTGCAGGCTCTGTGTATCAAAGAAAACATCGATACATATACTTTTTAGATGTCTAGATCTAATTATTAGAGAACTTATTAGCCTTTATTATACTATGGGTACCAGGGCACTGTGGGGTTGAAGGAAATGAAAGAGCGGATGAACTTGCAAAAAGTGCATCAAGGTTAAGACCTGCTGGACCTGAGCCTTTCTGTGGGATAGGAAAAGACCAATACAAAGCGGCGGTCCAGCTATGGGAGTTGAACAGTAGGACAACCCACTAGACTTACACTCCTAGACTTGCTCAGGCAGAGAAATTCGTGAATATTTCACCTACCTACGCCAAAAAGCTCCTGAAGCTGTCGCGAGCCGAGCTTCGGGTGATGGTGGGACTGCTGACGGGGCATTGTCGGTACAAACATCATTTGTACCGTATGGGAAAGTCTGCAGACGAGATTCGCAGGCTCTGTGGATCGGAAGCAGAAACAGCCAAACACTTGGTATGCAAGTGTCCGAAGCTGGCTGGCCTAAGAACCATTCACATGGGTAAGCCAGTCCTGGATACCAGAGAGGTAACGGCCAAGGCCCATAAGGAGGTTGTCAGTTTTATTAACGTCATTGACGACCTCCCTGGGTTCTTATGAATGAGTAGGGTAGAGAACAAAAGATCTGCATGGTCGCAGTTCCCGGAAGACTTACCGAACCAAAACGACCCCAGTTGAAATAATAATAATAATACCTACTTCTCAACACTCACAAGTGGATGACTACCTAGCATTTTTCCTCTCCAGCCCATAAAATACTGAGCAGCAGAATAAATTAAATAACTGTTTTGATAATGAAAACGATAGAATAAATCATAGAACTGGACAGTCTGAGAAATGCATATCTGGGCACCCTCTGATCTGACAGCGAAGACGTTATCAGATTTGTCAACACCAGAGGTTAAACATAGTCACAGTTCTGAAGTGTTGAATATGTTCACACAGGTCTAATATTTGATAACAGTTCCACTCCAACTTCTAAAACTTCCAATAGACTTCCAGCTCTAACTTCATTGTAAGTTAGATCTGGATAATAAAGGAAGAATGAAGAAAAAAGAAAAATAACACCTTCGTGCAGGCTACAAAAGAAGGACAGTTGAAACAGACGTTCCAACGGCGAGACAGTCGGAGTTCACCCTAAGAATTTCCTTGAATTCTCGCGTCAAAGCAGCGGTCTTCGCCATCTGGTGCAGTTCAAAGCCGGTCGGAGATCTCATGAATAAACCAACAGCCTCCGACCAAGGACAGGGTCGGTAATTCCTGGAGCTACACGAAGCGTAGTCGGCACAAAAGTGAATAGTACAAACATCGAACTTTTAATCATCGTATAAATTGGTGGAGCCCTCTGTTGGCGCAATCACTGTTTCCTCGGGAATTGTCCCTTAATTTCTTCCGGATGGAAATTCTCCAGTTTTTACACGCCCGGATAATGGAACTAATTCGTTTGCGTCCCCTCGTACTTGAATTTTAATCGGACATGCCGAGAGGGCGCCCTTCGCGAGAGATTTTTTTTTTTTTTTCCAGCTTGTGTTTCCTGTCTTTTGCGAGGTTCTGGTGGATGGAGAAAGAATCTGAGGGAATTAGACATATTTTTTCTCTAATTCTGTGGTTATTCCGTTCATTTTTCCACATCTTGTAGAACAAAATCGTGCGAGAATATATCAGAAACGCACAGTTTTCATGGTTATATTTTATTATTCTATGTTGGTACTCCGAACTTTCCGCCACGGCTTTATCTGTCAATTCATCAATTTGCCTTAAAGAAATCAGTTCTGCCAACCAACATTTTTCAATGCAAAAATCACTAAATGATATTTATGGAAATATTTCATTAATTTCAATAAAAATGCAATGAATTAGAGAAAATAATGTATAATACTCGTACAGAAGGCTCATTCTACCACTCGTTCATTCCAAAACTTGCCACTTCGTGGCTCGTTTTTGAATTTTGAACTAGTGGAAGAATATCAATGCCCTCTGCACTATTCTGTTTTTTGCTTTAACTTTGGAGACTGTGTGGGTTTTGGTCTGTTCAACATTGTCACTTCATGTCTTTCAACCTTTGGCTTCTGAGAACTCAATTTCAGTATTTTGTGGTACCGTAGAGCGGTGTGACTTTGCACCACTTTTTCTAGTTTTCTTGGTGTAACTTTTTCGTTTTTTTGTGAAATGAGTCCTGTGCAAAGTATGTTTAATTCGAACATTTCAGTTGTCGACTGCTGTGGTTACAATCAGATGAAAAGTTGGCAAAGTGACCCGCAAATCGATGCGAGTTTGCCAATGTCTTAAAAATGCGTTTTTTGGCAATTTCATGAAGTGCTGGCGGTATATTTTACTGCACTAATGCCTCCGGGTTCGCCCATATATCTTTTATTAATTTTATTCCATAGAGTTCTTCTAGGAATGTTGTACACTTCGGAAGCTATATGTATTGAAATGTTTTCATTTCGAACTGTATTGATTGCTCGGAGTGTTTTTTCCGTATAATTACTATATTTCCTTGCATCCAACTTCTTTTTATATCGACGACCCATAATTGTGCCTCAAAATAAAAGAGGTGAAACAAATTTGGTATGTGGCAATGTCTCCCGCCAAAGAGCCACAATAGAATAATTTCCCGAAATGTCGAAATCCTCTCAACCAAATGTTTTCAGAGTTTTTGAACATAACGTTTAATGAATGTAGAGTAAGCTGCTAAATATATTCCGATGTACCGTTCGCCATATTTTCTGCACAACTTCTAGTATTTCGCATATATACCCACGTTAAAAAATTACCCGCTCACATAACATACCGTAGCACACCATTCAAAGCACGCCAGACGACTGCGACGGTTGCAACATGTGGGTATATATTGTGGTTAAAGGTTCCGATTCGTGATTTCTGTAAGAAGTTGCCAACTTCACCAAAACGAAGTGAAACTTAAAATATTAGGCAGTTCGGCCGAGTCACCTCCGTTGGCAAAGTCACACCGGTCTACCGTTCTATAAAAGATCTAGAGTTATATTGACATAGTGTGCTTTAACGTCTTTCTGTATAGACTCTTTGGAACAAACTTCATTTCTCCAATAACAAAGTTTTACTTCTATACTTCCATCATCAACATAGAAAAAACATCCTAACTCTTCTCAAAGTCTTCACAATTCATCATCACAATTGGGAATACATACAGGGTCTTTATAAATGATTGTTACATCATAGTGGCCTTCGAAATACTTTCCAAAGGCCTGAATAATATCACATTCTTTCATAAAGACCCTGTATGAGTTATCCAATTAAAAAAACACATCTAGAACTGCTAAAATGAAAATGTGAGCAACGAATGATCCTGAAAGTTCTCTGAATACATAGGCATATCGAATGGAGAACTCAAGCCCGTTCTTCCACACATGAAACTGCTGAAATGCTCCTTGTATGGTTTCCCCTTTGTTACCTGCTCGCTTATCTCCAGTGGCAAAACTTCCGAACAACGTTAGATTCAGTTTAGTCAGCGATTTCCTCTGCAAATATTAGGCTTTGTGATTATCGGACACACTGGACCGGCCGAGAGATAAGGATGGACGAATGTGTGGATGAATGTTTGATAATTGCAGGGATGGACCTTGCAGAATAACCGAGATTTGTACAGGATGGATGAATATCTGCAGAGTTCTTTTAGAATTGGTTTATCTCATGGTTTGTTGGAATTTTGGCAGTCTTTCTCTTATAAAGGGTGTTTTTTTTAGAGCTATAGAACTTTAAATTGCAATGAAACAGCGATTGATTATTCGATTGACATGAATTTTATTTATCTGCAAGATAATCTTGTGGTACTATATTTTAAATGTGATTTCTGGCATATGACCGCCACGGCTGGCTCGGATGTAGTCCAATCTGGACGTCGAATTTTCGATGACTTTTTCCAACATTTGTGGCCGTATATCGGCAATAACAAGGCGAATGTTGTCTTCCAAATGGTCAAGGGTTTGTGGCTTATCCGCATAGACCAATGACTTTACATAGCCCCACAGAAAGTAGTCTAGCGGTGTTAAATCACAAGATCTTGGAGGCCAATTCACAGATCCAAAACGTGAAATTAGGCGGTCACCAAACGTGTCTTTCAATAAATCGATTGTGGCACGAGCTGTGTGACATGTTGCGCCGTCTTGTTGGAACCACAGCTCCTGGACATCATGGTTGTTCAATTCAGCAATGAAAAAGTTAGTAGTCATGGCTCTATACCGATCATCTTTGACTGTAACGTTCTGGCCATCATCGTTTTTGAAGAAGTACGGACCAATGATTCCACCATCCCATAAAGCGCACCGAACAGTCAGTTTTCCTGGATGTAACGGTGTTTCGACATACACTTGAGGATTAGCTTCACTCCAAATGCGGCAGTTTTGTTTGTTGACGTAGCCATTCAACCAGAAGTGCGCTTCATCGCTAAACAAAATAAAATGGACGTAGTGCGCTATACGTATTCCGCACAGAACCATTATTTTCGAAATGAAATTGCACTATTTGCAAGTGTGGTTCAGGCGTGAGTATATTCACGATGAATTGCCAAACAAAACTGAGAATAAATCACTTGACAGCTGTCAAATCGGTCGTCATCTTGAATAGTAATGCCAACTTAAAGTTATATACCTCGAAAAAAAACACCCGTTATAAATGTTGATAACATTCTACAATTTTTTGTCAAAATCGATGAAAAAGCGACATTATCACATGTACGTTAACAAAAAAATCATAAAAGTTATGACGATCAATTGGGAGCTAACTTATTTGGAGTTTCACACCCACCTTCTTGAAGTTTACGAACGTAAGATTTCGACTTGGCGCAATTCCCTCGTCACAGCTCGATTTACATACAATTTTCACTCTCCTCGTTGCCCAAACGCGACAAGATTATCGCCAGATCCATCTCCCTCAAATTCCACATATTCTCCAACCTCCTTCTACCCCCTTAACTCGCGACGCTGAAGGAATGGCGGTTGCCTCGCAACAAAGCGCCTGTTTATTCTGCATCTAATATTGTGTCAATATAAGCAGGTTCACTTTGAGAAACTACAAAGGCGGCTGGGTTAAAAGTCTTCCCTTCGAAATCCTCTTATCTTTCCATATTTGCCTCGCTTATTCTCAACTTTTCCGTCAATAGGTTCTGTGCTGGGAGAAAAATGCGAGGAGCCATCTCGGGATCCGGTGGGCGTATCGCCAAGATGAAAAAGTTTGTTGTGGTCGAGGTACGGGTTCTTTTTATCGGGAACGGATGAATAGGTCTGAGAAACTGGAAAAAGTTAGAGCACTATTCACGGATCTTCTTACCGATACGGTTTTTTGTTTGAGATGCAGAGCATTCGAGTTCTGGATGGAACTGGATGTTGTCGATTTGCGAACGAGAAGTGTAGGTCTTGTTGGAAACTTTGGTCGACGTCGATCTGTGATGATGCTCAGACAACAGGAGCACAATCTTTTATTTCTGTTCCCTTTTATTTCCTTTTTAGAAATGTTGACATTCATATGAAATGGTGATAGTGGTTTGTTATTATAGAGAGTGATGTACCGAAAAGATTTTGGTAGGAATACCTGGACTTAGTCAGCGAAAGTGTTCAGCAGTCAAGGACTAGATGATTTTATCATCCTCGTATGCATATCTTACAGAATCCTAATCCTTAGAAAATTCTTAAAAATCAAAAGTATCTCTATGGGAATTTTGTACCTCTCCATCGATTACTTCGATAACGTGGATTTCGAAAACGCTCACAGTCTGGAAATTAGTCTATTATTTCAGAAGTTATAGGTTATAAACTGAAATTTTCAAACCAAAATTTGAAAATTTTCTCAACGCTGCCATTTTTATTGGACGCAAGATACGGACTTGAATACTCTGTATGTTGTAGATCAGAGCTCGATGATCAAAAAAAATTTTCATCCAGGGGTCTGTGACGAATATTTTAGGAGATATAACGATTTTTGCATAAAAATTCAATTTTCACTGATATTTTCTCAAATTTCAAAGTCGAATATTTCTGAAATTGTGAGTTCTACGAAAAATCGGTCAGCAGTGTTAGCATTCACTATGTCTAATTACCCCTTCGAAAATTCGAAAGAATTAAAAGTCTCTCCATGGGCATTTTATACCTCTCCATCGATTGATTCGATTACGTGGATGTCGAAAATGCTCACAGATTGGAAATTAGTCTATTATTCCATAAGTTATAGGTAATAAAGAGATAGAGAGGCTACAAAATGCCTGAATGTGAGCTAGGAGTCTTTGATGAAGATATCAAGGGCTGTCACTCGCAGTCTCATTTATTAACACAACCTAAGAGAAACACAAAATCGCGGTCGAAATAATGTATAGGAATAAAGCCTGGCCACAGCAAACACGCCACCTCAGTCACTTTGAGGACGAATATGAACTTTTGAGTTTGCCTCTCCAAGTCAGATTCATTACAGTGCCTAAAATCTAAAGAGCTGAATCATCAAGAAAGAGACAGACACTCTAACGATGTTTATGAGGGGTTCAAGGCAGATAATAACAAGCCCTAACTCATTGTAAAACCTGTTTTTTGAGTTTCTGCGACCAAGAGAAACGCACAACAACAAAAAAAACTCTGCTGCTCTTCCTGCAATTACTGAAAAGAACACTATCCCCTTCATCAAACGAGACTAACTCCACCTCTTCGAGACTTTCTATTTCCTCACCAAAAATTGTTCAAATGTGAGAGCTGGATGAGGTTCACTTTGATCTCTCGTTCAGTTGAGTTGGGCAGTCTTCAGTTTACTGAATTAAATCCTCCTCTGAGACACCAGTAAAGAAAAAATAATCTTCCCTTCTGTTTTATACATCCCTAATTTAATCAGCTTTTTACCACCTGAAACGTTAACTGCGATAATTCCTAAGAGGTCCTTTTCCATTAATGGAAGATCTAATAAACCAAAAACGGCGTATAAAAAGGGCGATGATCTTTCGGTCTTAAACGGAATGAACCCTGCATAACTCCTAAAGCGGCCATACATCCCCAGACTTCCATTAGCGAGACGTCATAATAATCAGTTTAACTCGATCCTGCTAGATTCACGCCCGGGCGCAATTAAAAGACTCCCGGATTCGAAGGGGGATCCGGTACCTACCCCGATTAGCAGTAGCTTTAAGGGTAGGGGGATGAGGGATGATATACGGTTTTTCGGCTGCGTCCTAAAATTCTAAGAGGGTCTCGTCTCGAGGCACTTCACGGCTTCTCCCCAAAGTGCAGCCTCTCCTAATGCTCCTTCTTAGCTGGAGCCGATGGCGACGAATTGATACGTTTATGTAAGAGGATTTGTCATCGTTTGCCTTAGGTGCGCTCGAATTTGACAAATGTGTTTCTCGTCGAGAAAAAAAACGGATATGTCGGGAAACGGGACGTGAGTGTCGCCATAGGGGAGGATTTTGGGGGATGTGGAGCCGACGTAGAACAACTTTCTTGCGCGTTTGAATTGGGATCGATACCTACAGTTTTTTTTTCGTGTTTCTCTGGTTGGCGGTTATTTTAGTCTTTAATGAATTGTGTTATTTGAGAATGTTTTTTCTTGTTTAATCCACATCTTTCCTATGATTCATTTTTTATGATTACGAATCAGGTCTATACAGGGTGTTTCTAAATGGGAAATGAAAGCGGCAATTGGTTCGAATGTAACACCCTGTGGTTTGTTACATTTTTAGATTAATAAAAATGTATAAAAATAAGAAATAATTTCTTTCATATTCTGTCTGCTATACCACAAGTACCAAACATGTTTGGAAACAGCTCATTTTTATTAATCTAAAAATGTAACAAACTACAGGGTGTTACATTCAAACCAATTGCCGCTAGACAATAAGTATTTTTGATTATATTGTTAATTCAACTAATAAAGAATGTTACGCGTTACTTTATGAGCACACACAAAACTATTGTATTTTTTGTCCAGCCTGTACCCTTTGGAATCAACATGTGATACATTTTTGGAATCAACTCATCTAGAGTAATTGGAAAATTGAGACAAAATGAGGTGTTCCATTTAAAAAAAATGACGGTGACGTCATAACTCCAAAGTAATTCACCTTGTATTTTAGATTATTATTTCAAAATACGGTAAATTAAAATTAAAAATCGACGTGTTTCAGGATTATTTCTGAAAATAGTCTGTTCAGCTAAAAATGAATTTGTTCCATACTTTACGGACACATTGTATAACAAACTGGTATGAACAAACTGGTAATTAAGAAGAATCTGTCAGAAATGTCAGAACAAAAATTCGGTCATTTAATATAAATTTTTCATTACAGAGAGTCCAGCAAAAGGTTCATTGAAACCAAATCCACCAAAGAGGTCACCACCAACTCCAGATATTCAAGTTTGAAAACCAAAATTCCCAGACAAACCTAGTAGGCCAGTGAACGGTAACATCAGTTGAGCTCAGATTGTTTCCAATTCTGCCCTAGCACCCGAAGGAGTGATCAGAAGGCTGATATCCTTTTGGCCCTCAATGAACCAGAGCAACCCAAACGATCAAAACTGAGTTAGCTCCAACAAGACTCATCAGAAAGTTGTTCAGATGCAGCAGTAATATTTCAGTAGATATCCAAAGTCCAATCCTTCATTTTCTTTTGTACCTCCACTTTAGGAACATTCTACCATATGGGATTCTGCGCCTAAATTACGAAGAGACTATCTTCAATGAACTTACAGAAGGATTTGAGGCGATTTAATCACAACGTACCGTGCTCTTCACAATCTCATTGGAGTTGACCATAGCCACCTCTTCAAACTAAACCTCAATGGTGTCTTCGTGGTCATGCTTAAAAGCTATCGAGGAAAGTTTTTCAATTATCACTAAGACAAAATTTTATTTTTAAGCGGGTTTTTGGTGCGTGGAATGGTTTGTCCTCGACGGCTGTGATCTCAGTGTCTCTTAATGCCTTCGAAGACAGTTATAACAGTTTATGCCATCGCGTACGTGAGTGATACTAGTAACAAAGCATACGTTTTTTTATTTTTTTTTTCTCAATTTGATGCACTCTGTTTTTTGTTTCCTCATTTCCATATTATGTTTCATTTAGAATGTATACGTTAAATTTTTTGAGTTTTTTGTGCTCCGCCTTAACTCTTCATCTTTATCAAATAAATAAAAAAGAAAAATTAGTTAATGTCTGAAATTAATTATACCAGCACTAATATTTGGTGGCTGACAGACAATAATTTAATTCCAGAAAAAGTACCCCCTCGAGCGGGATTCGAACCCGCAACCTCCGAATCACTAGTCCAGCGCTCTCACCAACAAAGCCACCAAGAAAGTTGAAAGTTGAAAAGAGGTACTTTTCCCAGAATAAAAATATTGTCTGTTAGCCATCAAATATTACACTAGCATAAAAAAACCCTGTATGTCTGATTTAAACACAAGCCTTCATACCACGAGCTAGCGTAAATTGAACCAGATCTCCCCAGAACTAACGGCAACGTTTATAAAATTCCACCCGACGTCGTTTCAATTTGGAAAAGTCGACGTTGATCTAGAAATATCCCCCCGCCCCTCCTCTCCCGACCAATAAACATCCGTCTCGACGGGCCCATGCCATATATATCATACACCCAGTTCCGGAAGACTTAATTCGATTCTGCCGGCAAGTAGGTCATTCCAGATATTTGCTCTGGGGGGGACCAAAAACGTTGTGTGTTGTCTGAATAACTTCATTTTTCCGGGGGATCGATCTGTTCCGGGGGCGCCAGACTGCCGGCCTACGTTGTGACGCTGGGGCTGTTTTCCAGGGGGAGTTTTGATCCCCCGATGTTGCACTTGCACATCGAGTATCGACTTGGCTTTTGTTGGTTCGTAGGGCGGTTGAATAGCTTTCGCCAATAGAACGTTCTAATAATGCTTAACTTTGTGCAACTACGTTGTTAATCCACTCTGTCCCTTGTTTTCGTTGTGTATAGAACCCAAAATAAGTTGGTATATGCAACTAACCAGGAATTGTTGGAAGTTTGAGTTGAATTTTCGATGTATTCAGCCCTTACTTGATCGGAATTCGTTATCAGATAAAATCAGAATTGATTTACTTAAAGTTTGATATGAATAATAATTGTTTCGCTAACACTAACACAAAACAGAACTTGTAAACCAAATTATATTCAGAAGAAAGGGGATATTCAACAATGAAGATGAGTTCACCTCTATTTATTCTGATAGTGCGCTTTCAAAATATGCATAGGTGAAATATCAACGGTGCCAGTCCTGGCTGAATTAAGGCCTTGTGTCATGTTATCCATCCTCATGATATCAAAGAAACCTAAACAAGAAAAGACGTGAACACCAAGAGAAGTCACGATCACCATAGAAATAGTAGGTATTGGATTTTCTAGGTGTGTTGTCCTTAACTCGGTAAGGCTAGGACAAGCGAACAGAATGTGATCAACACTTTCATCCATACTCGAATGTTCATCAAATAGCTAACTAATAAGTACAACCAGTCAAATGACTAATTTTTCTCCTCTCAAGTGGACTGGCAGCCCTAAAGAGTTTAAGTCTCATTTGGAGACACTTTGAGATCTTCACCGAAGACCCCTCAGGTTTTAAGTCGCAGTTTGGTGTGTTATCCTCTGTATAGGCTTATTTGGGTCTAATTTTAACATCAAGAAAAGGTCTTGAGAGCTGTTGGTTCCAGCAAGATGGTACATCTTGCTGTACGGCAGCACAAACAGCCTGTCATCCACACGCTATTCTCCAGAAGATCTTTTTCTCCAAGGTAAGTTCTTTGCAAAAATGTACGCTCTCTAGATCGGAGCCAATTTCATTTTATCTGTGAAATGATCTTGAGATCGATTTCTGAAGATTGTAATGGTGGAAAAAATAACCTGAATGACAAGCAACACACTGAAAGAAAGAGAGAAAGTCTTTGGTAGATTCCATGAAAGTACCAATATGTATATCGCTTGCTGATGTGACCTTTTGGATGAAGTTATACAAGAGACATGGCTCCAAAAACTGCATCATGTAACCTTGCTGCTGAAAATATTGTTTTCTATTTATTCCCTACCCTTTTTTTCTATGGCCTTTGAAATACGGGAGCTAGCCGTGGAGCCTCCCAAATGTTGAGCAACTTCTCAGACAAAAAAGACATGAATCATGACCATCGATTTCGAATTCGTTTGACCTCTCGAGAATCTACGATTCCCATAAACAACATTCATAGTTGGTAACACATAACGCCCAGATTGGTATTAATAATTCTACGCCTCTGTACTTGCACTCCCCAATTAACGAACCGACCTACGTTAACCAGTACGTACGTACATACGTCAGGTGTTGTAATATTCATGCAGAGCTCCGTTTGACTTCGTTATTGTTGCCGGGTTTCCGGAAGTGCCTACCGCGATTGCTGGAATCTTATTGTTACGTGTGTTCTTTGTGGAGTTGAAGGAGAATCCTCCTCGGTAGATGAAAGGGATTCGTGATTTCATACCGCCGAGGATTCGGGCGATAGTTTGCCTTATTTGTTAGTTTGGGTATTCGTTCTTCGAGCTGTCAGATTCTTGGGTTTGTGGGATCGATGTTGGTTTGAGGTCTGGCGCAAGGAATTGGTTGTTTGATTCAGGGGGAAATGAGAGAAAATCACGTTCGATTCAACGCTTACTCTCATGTATATTTCTGTGCTGAATTTCTCACAGCTGTTCAGTAGTATAGTATATCCAAAGACACATGAACTAGCCCATAAAAACCCTTGGCCAGATGTACCTTTGAAGTGGATACCGTGATCCGCTAAATACTGGGGTTTATTTGAAAAAAATATTGTTAAGGAATAAATTCACAGGTCCCAAAAAAATTTCTGGAAACTTGGACAACCCTTGTATAATCGGAACACTCTGGCTTCCTCAAAGTGACTTTGGATATAATGTAACTGTTGTTCTCTTTGGTTCAATAGTGCTCAAGTTCATAAAATTGATGCACAGCTTAACGTTTCTATGAGAAATGTTAGTGAAACTATTAGATCTACCTCTTTGTATTGGTTACATTGCATTGCTATCACATATACTTCCACCTCATATTCGTAGACAGGTCTCAGTCAAGAAATCCTGGGAACAATTTTATTTCTACCCGAATTTACTTCCAATTGTTTCTTACTTCCCAAATACTAGAACTGTCAGATTAAAGTAACGTAAACCTTTATGGATTAATACCTTCCTTCAATCCAATGAAAGTGACAAGGAAATTTAGCGTACGGAATGGAGTTCTTGTAATGTCTTCAACAAAAGTCTAATCATTGATCCTTCAGAGAAAGTTCTAGGTTTCAATCTTCCTAGGAAAATTTGGTGTATTTTGAATCGACTTAGGCTGATCATGGTCGTTGTAATAGTATGTTCTTCAAATGGCATTCTATCGAAAGCCTTCTATATGAGAGTGTTGAAGGAGAAACCATTGACTATTTGATGAATACTTGTCCAATTAATAAATTTCATGGTGGTTTCCAAGCTATTCATTCAGTTTCAGATTCTTTTTTATAGTGGGTCGCTAATTTCAAATCAATATAAGGGAAAATAACATTTATTATTCATTTCTGGTTCTTTTCTTCTTTGTTTTCAGATTTAGTTATATAGTCGTCAACCGTTGGTGAAGAGAATGGATGGAGAAGATTTTGTTTGGATGAAGAGACAGCCCTACAATATAAATATGTCAGCTCATTCTGTAAACAAATACACAAACCATTCACTGCACTTATACGGAGAGACAGAGTTTTTGCTGAGGATTTTATCTGTGCTCTTGTATCATACGTTAAAATGTTTGATGCCCTGTTTACATTTCCTCTGCTAATACTGAGAAAACATCTACACATGCTTCATTATTTGAAGTTGATAATTTTTTGTATTGCTCTATCTCAAAGAATATATAAATATTTCCATAATTCAAATTTAAGCTAAAAAAAACTACCAGTCCCCATTCCTTCACCAAATTGGAAAAATTTATACAGGTTTCGAGATCTCTTTCAATTTAGTGTCTCCTGCGAAGCCATTTCAGCCCGGTGAATGCCTAAATCCGAGATAGAATCGAGCAGGCACGGAACCCGGAAAACGAACTCATTTTCCCGATCTAATCAAGTGTTTGAATATCACTCAGGCCGGTTTAATCGGCTGTTTGAAGGTTAGAATCGGAATCGGGTGTAGGACAGGCCTTGGAGAGGGTCTCAGGAAAGGCATAAAATAGATTTTATCGTTACCGTTGCCGACCGACATGGGGCAGCACTATCGATTCGAAGGAAAGGTCCCATTTGAATATATTTGAATAATTGCCGGGAGCGAATGTTTATAGCGACACCCTTCTGCCATGTGAGACCCTTGGCATCTTAGAGGGTCTTGTACGATTTGACCTCAAAGGGGCAGGGCAGATGCGACATGGCCAAGGGTTTGGAGTATTTTTTTTGGTTTATTTAGGATTTTCTGTCACCTCATAGGCTTGACATGTTTGGAGTATTCGTGTATAGTAGTTCATACATGTCATGCGAATGCGTTGGCAGAAAATCCTGAATAATCTCAAAAAAAAACTTTTTTTCGAAAACGTTCTAAAACAGCAGTATGATACATTTCAATTCATGGATTCGATATCGTAGATTATGAAAATGCTATAAGTTTTGAGATCAATCAGTTAATCTGGAAGATATAACGTGTGAACCCAAATTAAATTTGATCATTTTTGCGAGTTTGTCATCTATCGGTAAAGTGAGAAACGTAGTTGAAATATGAGTCTGTTATAGACCAACTACTCATAGTCTACAAAAAACGACAGGTTTTCAATCGCGTAAGTGAAAAACAGAGATTTAAATAATACTCACAGATGCGCTCTTCCTGTCAGACCAAAAATCTTCTAGACACCTGCAAAAAAACATGTGAGTGAGTATATATGAAGTCACAGTATATGGATGAAAGCTCCGCTCATAGTTTCCCTTCAATTTTAATTCAATTTTTTTCTTATAGCGAAAATATCAATGTACACAATATCATCAGATTTAAGTTTCCACATTTTTTTTAGTTCTTCTGATGTTAAGTTTCACAATATGTTATCACCTTACCTGTAAGGAGATAACATATTGATAACTTCTATCTAATCAAATATATTCTTAAGATAGAGCAATACAAAAAATTATCAACTTCAAACTTCAAACCACAAAGCATGTGTAGATGTAATATCAGTATTAGCAGAGGAAATGTAAACATCATACATCTCAACGTATGATACAAGAGCACAGATGAAAAGCTCAGAAAAATCTCTGTCTCCCCGTGTAGTGTTTGGTTTGTGTATTTGTTTATAGAATAAGCTGACATATTTATATTAAAGGGCTTCCTCTTCATCCAATCATAATCTTCTCCATCCTTTCTCTTCACCAAGGAAAGACTTTATAATTGAATCTCAAAAAAAAAAAAAAAGAAAGGAGTACTAAATATTATTTATATCATTATATTGATGTGAAGTAAGCGACCCATTCTAAAAAAGAATCTGAAACTGAATGGATAGTTTGGAAACTACTATGAAATTTATAAATTGGACAAGTGTTCACCATGTGATCAACGGTTTCCTCTACACCACACTCACATAGTGGGCTATCAATAGAATGCCATTTGAAAGGCATACTATTACAACGACCATGACCAGTCCTAAGTCGAGTTAAAATACACCAAATTTTTCTAAGAAGATTGAAACCTAGAACTTTCTCTGAAGGATCAACGATAAGACTTTTGCTGAAGACATTACAAGAACTCCATTCCGAACGCCAAATTCCCTTGTCACTTTCAGTAGATTGAAGGAAGGTATTAATCCATAAAGGTTTGCGTTACTTCAATCAGGCAATTCTAGTATGTGGGAGGTAAGATACAATTGGAAATAAGTTCGGGAAGAAATAAAAATTTTCCTAAGATTTCTTGACTGAGACCTGTCCAAGAATAAAGATCTCCCTACATGTTTGTAGTGTTCTATCTAATAACCACCCTTCAAGCTGGCGCAGACCGAAATCCTTATTGCCTAAAAACAAACAAAAAAACCGCAGACGTCATCGTAAAACCTCCTCTGCGCATATTACACGTGGTAGGGGCATTTGTAATGTCTCCAGGTCTCCTTTATTACCCTCAGCCACGTCTTTGTACACGACCCCAGCCTCGGGCCAAAGTCAGATGTTTACGTTCAGGTGAAACGCAAAAGCGGGATCTCTGTTGATTTCTATCCCCGGCGTCGGTCCGGCATCTAGAAAGATTAAACGGATTCTGGCACGGGCTAAAACAGCTCGTTTTGCGGAGAGATCCATCCAGTTGTCGTGGTAATGACCTTTGAAGAATGCGTCTCGGTCCAAATGAGAGTCTGCAGTGAAAAATTGATTTCAATTAAGTTGAAAGAAGGATCTGTGTTGTCCGAGTTGGGTCGATATGTTCAAACGTTCGTTAAACTCGAAGAAATTTGGGCAATCTCATTATTTCGTTGTTAGAATTGCTTGTTTTGCCAATTACTCACTCTTAGTTAGACAATGAGTGTTTGGGGTGCAGCATTTAGAAGTCTTTTCAATCTTAATCCAAACCCATTTACTTAACTCTTTAACACACTTCTTACTACTGTTCTGTTTGGTTCAATTGTGCTCATGTTCATAAAATTAATGCACAGCTAAACGTTTCTATAAGAATTGTCAGTGGAACTATTAGATCTACACTCTTGCATTGGTTACCAGTGCTATCAAATATCCTTCCGCCTCATATTTGTAGACAGGTTGCAGTCAAGAAATCTTGGGATAAATTTAATTTCTACCCGATCTTATTTCCAATTGTATCTTACCTCCCAGATTCTAGGACTGCTAGGTTGAAGTCACGCAAACCTTTATAGATTAATGCCCCCCTTCAATCTAATGAAAGTGACAAGGAAATTAGACGTTCGGATTGGAGTTCTTGTAATGACTTCAGCAAAAGTCTTATCGTTGATACTTCAGAGAAAGTTCTAGGTTTCAATCTGGCGAGGAAAATTTGATGTATTTTCAATCGATTTAGGATTGGTCATGATAATTGCAATAGTATGCTCTTCAAATGGTATTGTATTGGTAACCCACTATTAATAATAATATAAATTTATTTTCATAATCAAAGTACATTCCGAATAGAAAACAAGTCAAAGTACAAAAAGACCTTAAGGATGAAACAGAAAAAAAAATTACAGAAGTAAGTCTCAAATATGGAGGTCGTTATCCAGGTACTCACTTATAGAGTACGGTTCAAGGTTCAGTAGTAGCTTTCGAGTAGCATTCTTAAACTCTCTGAAATCAGATAACGTTTGCAATTTTTTTGGTAGCTTATTGAAGAATTTGAGGCACATATATTCAACATTTTTTTGAGTTAACACAATAGAGCACATGGGAAAATGGAAAGGAAAAATTCGTCGTGTATTATTCAGATTTCTATAGCCCTCGAAGTAGTGATCATATTTCTTCAGGAAAAGGATACATTTGAAGATATAAAGTCCCGTGGTTGTTAGGATTCCTTGGCTTTTGAAATGCCCTCGACAAAATGCCCTCGACAAGATGATAAGACAGTACAGACTGAAAATTGGAAAAATACACTGTTTTGAGTAAATCATAGTCTGCTTGTTGTTTTAAAATTCGCAGTGTATAGAGAACAGAGTTTAATTTACTCCGTATAGAAATTATGTGTTCTGACCAACACAACTGATGGTCTAATATTATTCCCAGAAAATTGGTACTGGTAGATACGTTTATGGACTTTCCCATAAGTTCAATAACTTCTGGTTTTATGATTTTTGAATGCGATGTACCAAAAATCACACACTGCGTCTTAGCAGAATTTATGTAGAGTTGGTTTTGTAGACACCAATTTGAGACTGTGGAAAAAGATCTTCGGGCCACCTCGTAACTCTCAGCAATATTAGGTGCGGTGATCAGTAGGTTCGTATCGTCTGCGTACATGTAGCACTCTTCGACGATTGGTGCGATGGAAGGAACATCCCGTTGAACTTTTTCATGTGTCATAACGTTCTCCGGCAAGTCATTGATATTTGAGTGTGGTGTAAAAGAAACCATTGACCACTTGGTGAATGCTTGTCTAATTCATAAATTTCATGGTGGTTTCCAAGCTATCCATGTAGTTTTAAGATTCTTTTTTAGAATGAGTCGCTAACTTCTGATAAATATTATGAAAACTAATATTACTCCTCTCTGGTTTTCCTTCTTTGTTTTTTCTGTTTGTTTTAGGATTTAATTATAAAGTCGTCAACCGTTGGTGAAGAGAAAGGATGGAGAAGATTTTGTTTTGGATGAAGAGGAAACCAGTCAATATAAATATATCAGCTTATTCTGTAAACGAATACACAAATCAGTCACTACACCCATAAGGGGAAACACAGTTTTTGCTGAGGTTTTTATCTGTTCTCTTGTATTATACGTTGAATTCTATAATGCCCCATTTACATTTCCTCTGCTAATAATGAGATTACACATATACATGCTTTGTTGCTTGAAATGGATAATTTTTTTTGTATTGCTCTATATCGAAAGAATATATATACTGCTCTAACAGTTCCACCTCCAAAGATGTCTACAAGAATTCCAGAATTGTAGCCCTTATCATTCGCAGAAAGCTAAAGTTGCGAATATTGATAAAATTCTGAAAAACGATTGAACAATTCCTGGGATTAGTGGAGACATACAAACAAATTGTAGTGAATAACATATTTCAATATCGATATATTGGCCACAAGAAGTCAGAAATCATCACAAACATTAAACACCTTCAGAGCCTTTCTCCAACTTGTAGACTTGTTCACAGTTAATGTTGGAAAAAAACTACAGCAAACCTATCTTCTTAAAATAAATATATGGTATAAATTTTCCATGTGAAATAAATTCCTAATGATTGATGCCAAGATAATGGGCACGATGTGTTCGAATCAACGTAATGCAACATCAACTCCTCAGCCATTTATTTCCCATGATTTCCACATTTTCGGAGTGTAAATACTAAATTGTACAGGGACTCGAATCTAATCAGTCTTAATGAAAGAACGAGCCACCCTCACGGCAAGTAAATTACGGTGTTCAACATCGCGTGTACCCCACCAAGTTACATACGTCAAAATAAGGTATTCCCTTCGGGGGCAGAGAGAGGAAATTAACAGACGATGTGAGGGTACGCAATTCTACATATCAGCCCTGTGAACACGAACGATTTTCTTCTCTGACTCCGGAATGAATAATTTCCCGGGAAAAGGAAGCCTAACACGTGAGCGTATATGGACGCAGAATGGTCGAATGAATGAAATATACACGCCACACGTGTATTCAAATGAAGTGGGTTCGATGTGAAGTAATAGGTTTTATATAGCGTCTTCTAGTTCCAGAGTTCTAATGAACTCCAGTATCTGGAATGTCTTCAAGGAGGTTACTTTCCCATTTCTACAAGTTTCTTGTCCAAAACATTTTTTGAGTTGGCTAGAGATGACGAGACCTTCCGGCACCAAGTGATTTGAAGTTTCTTCTTCCTCCCCACAAAATTTTCTGTCGTCGTTTCCTGCGAACTCATTGTTACAAAGTGTTTCCTGAGTGTTTCCTCTAAACCTAAAGACAGGTAAGTTGAAAAAAATTGTTCTGATTAACTGAGTAGAAGTACTTATTTATCGTAAGCTACAACTCACTCTGAAGTTCCAGAGTTCTAATGAACTCCAGTACCTGAGATGGCTTCAAGAACGTTCTACAAGTCTCATGTCTGAAGCATTTTTGGAGTTGGCTAGCAATGACGAGGCATTTCCTCGCCCCAAGTGATCTGGAGATTCTACCTCCTCCCCTAAGAATCTTTTCATAAGGTGTTTCCAGAAGTGGCAATGCCCTGTGAGGAATCCAGTTAGGAGGTGTAATATATTCTTGCTGATATCCAGATACTCCTTAGACCTAGCAGTATCACAGTTTCGAAGAAACTTTTCAGAACGAACAAACGCAGGAAGATTTCGACAGAGTGTTTAGCGAAGAGGATTGATAACTCGGAGCTGAAGGTATTACTGCATGAATATCCATGTGGAACACAGGTCTAAAAGTCCTCATTGATTCTCAAAAAGACCTACTTCATCTTGTATATCCCTCAGTTGTGTTAGGACCTTATATAAAGAAAAAAATTCAGACTAAGGATTATAACCTTACAGTAAAGATCCGAATTTAGGAATCTGACAATGTTGGTGGAGCTACCCAACTTTGAGTCGATTGACTCCTCTCAAGGGAACAGTTTTATAGACGTCGACGGTTGTAGAGAATTTATTTTGAAATTCTTGAGAGTATGTAGCTCCACTAAAGGTTAACTCAGATACTTTAAATAATCAGGGTGAGTTTGTCATGTGAATACCTTGTCACAAGCTGTTGAACGAATATAGCCCATTGTCCTCCCCTCTTAAACATTCTGATAACTCTCTCAATCGACCCAGCATTCACTCCGTTCAACCTAAACCTCTCTCCATGCCTACACAACACGCCAACCGGCAGGTACAAGATTAACACAACATGTAACACCCTTCCTCTCCCCAAGTTTCCGGGATCGATGGATTTCCGGTAGAGCAGACACGATCCAAGAGCTCCATCGACCACCAACGGACATCTGACGTAGGTCTGGCCTTTGCATATCCCCCAGTCAATCGATGGTGGCTCGAGACAAAGGGTTCGGAGTGTTGGGGGTAGCCGTGCAAGAAATAACACGACCTCAAAAAGTGGACGTCACGCACGGGTTCACACGGGTTGAAATATGGCGACCGGAAAGGCAACCGCCTAAATCACGGAGCGTTGATCACCTTGCCAGGTCGGCAAGCCGCAGCTGGTTCATTATTTTCGAGTCTGCATGTGCCGGAGTTGATGCAGACCTCATCTCCTTTGACGGGTGTCTGTTGGGAATTCGAAAGCAGCCACACTCGTCTCATGATGACTATGTTGCCGAATTCATTTATTTTATTCTTGTGAAAGACGTGGTGATCTTCAGAAACTGAAGGTTAAATTTACGTTTTAACTCCTATAGATCCCTGTTTTAGGGTTTCAAAACAGTTACTTTCTGGTTCGTTGTTAAACAATGATTGTGCATTCACAGTTTGACTAGTAGGACCGTTTGAAACATTTTTGTGAGCATAACTCTGGGAACAATTATTGATGTGGAAATTCAATAATTTTCCTCCAAACTCAGAGAATTACATGATCTATCAACCCTCAGTACAGTAAACTGAATTTCTCGAAGAAAAGTATATCACATATTCACATTCATATCACATTGTATAGTGTACCACAAGTTGTTCTCCTTTATTTCATTCCTTCCTGTCAGTACATAAACGTTAATTTTCCTGGAAAGCTACCAGCCAGCATCATTATCTCAAAACAGATGGATAGTGGTCTGTGAGGAATTCTTCTTGTGTTTCCTTCGACTAGCTGCTGTAGGTACCTGACAATACCATTATCGGAACAACGTGAAAATTGAAAGCAATTGATAATAGCGTGGATGAGAGAGAGACTAAGGTAACTTCAGCTTGCAGATATAGTCCAAGCTCTCAGACAGCTAGAAATATTTAGGTGTTGAGAATGCCGAGTCGTAAAGTTGAAGAGATGCCAACATTAATTTACTGTTCCGTCAGTTGAGGAGATTAGGGTAGGAAGTGGAGACGACGAATAGAAAATGAGCGAACTTCACAGTGGAAATTTGCCTTCAATTTATTTCCTTCTGTGTCTGTCAATACATTGGACCAACTACTAAAGTGTCTGAAGTTCATCGTTGTTTCTACGCTCCTAGATACACAACAGGAAATAATCTCCGTTTAATTTGTAGCAATTACTTTCTCTTAGATGTATCGCGTGTCCCAAATTCGTTGTCTAGTAAGGGGATCTCAGAATCCCTTTGAAGAATAAAAAAAATGAATTGCACATTTTCGGGTTCGATTTTTGACAGAATTGATTTGGTGAAAACTGCAACCTCATAAATTCAACTGTTTCCAAGACACCATCGACCGTCTCCCTACCAGTAGTATACTAACTGACAAAGAAACAGCAACACCCAGAAGGAGATGTTTAAATTTCAAATTTTGCTTGATAAAACGTAGATAGTGTAGCAAGGAGTAAATTATTGAATTTGGAGAAAAATCAGATCAGAATTAATGCCATCCTGTAACTGTCCGAACGGTTAACCGCCGGATAAAGTCTTTTAGACTGCATCATTATCGACCCCAACTTGTATTACCTCTGACGGTTGAGCAGCGCCGGCAACCATTACAGTGGTGCAGAGAACGTCAACGAATTTATAAAAAAAAATTGTAAACCTTCGGTTTTTTCTTCGAATTCAATCATTTACTCCTATCTTCGTTTTACCAAAAAAAATTTGAAATTCAAATAGCTCCTTCTGGGTGTTGCAGTTTCTCTATCAGTTATCATATTTCAGATGACAACCAACACAAATCAAACCCACAAGTTCACGCTCAACTGAAACAGAATAGCCCAATATCCATCTCCATCAGCAGTCGGCCAACTCAAAATCCTCAACAGCACCAATATTCCCTCCCTTCTCCACGCTGTTTGTTTTCCCGATTCGGCAACCGTAAACACAAATCGTCCCGGAATCGGAAAATCGACAAATTCGAAGCGAACTTCGCCTCCGATCTTTTGTGCTGGCAACGCACTCTGGATTGCGAGCGTTGGAAACTCGATTTAGGCTAACGCACGCTTTAATTAACGATTGCCGTTTGTTTGTCTCGCGAAAACTCGAAATGGGATGTGTTTTGTTTGTCTATATATATTGGGACCATTCGATATGGGCGAAGCGACAATGGGCGACGTCAAGTCGATTTCGAGCTGAATGGAGAGGGTATTTCGGAATTTCCTGTTTGGGGTTCGTGCGTGTGGATGTCGACGGGTGTGGTGGCCTTTAGTTCGTGTTTTGGTAGAAATCCGACTTTTTGGATTACTCATGGTGAAAATTAAAATTGCGTGCAGATATCGTCAGGTGTGGTTAACTTTAGGTTATATTATGTTAGAATTGTAGCAAATTCTATAAAAAACATTTTTTGCATGATACAACTTTTTGGAATCCTCATGTGAAAAATTCTTGCAGATATCATAGTGTGTGGTTGCCTTTAGTTCGTGTTCTGGTAGAATTCTAGCAAATTCCATAGAAAGAATTTATATAGCACTCGCATAACGTGATAAGAAAAAAATACTTCACACTTTCATAAAAATTGAAGAAAAAATATATTTTGACTACGGAGCTGTTCAAATTTGAAACGAAAACAAGATCAAATATCATGAAAACCCGATAAATATCGAAAAAAAAATTCATTCCTCTCCTATTTCGGTAGAATCAGTGAAAACATAGCAAATAGTCTTCCCAAATTAAACTCAAATATTGAATATCAACTATTGAATAAACTTGTATATTGAATATGAACAATGCGTGTGATTAATACTTTAAAAACGATACCGAATCAAGAAAATGTTCCATCTGATATTCTAAAGTCAGCTGGAAATGCTGATTCTCATTCGTATCTGGCGAATTCAGAAAGCCATCTGGTTTTCGTTGCCTAGCAATATTTGAAATTTGTCTGGAATTCTAGAGTGAGCCGAGAATGCTTATTCAAAGTCGATAACAACAACATACGTAATTTGACGAATTAAGAAAGATAACTGGTTTTTGTTGCCTAGCAACATTTACAACTCTTGCCCGCCACCACTTCATATAGGGCATGAATTATGATATGAACATGACAAAAATATGATTTACTTGGATCCACTGCAACGTTGCAATATAGGGAAATCGAAACAAGTTACTTTGAAGAATAAACGATAAAATCATAGTGAAATCAGACAACGTACACACTGAGAAGCTGTGAAACAACCAAATCGATTTATATCTACCTCAGAGTTGGGTCTGTTTGTTCTTCCTTCTCGATGTAAATTGAAGAAATGGTATTTGTGAATTGAAAACTTGGCCGGTCAAAAATGTTTTCTAATTTACCAAATTTCAAAACCCAGTTTTGATTTCAATTATCACCGTTTTTGTATCTAGGTTTCTATTGTGCCTCAGATAAAGGGTGTTTTTTTAGAGCTATAGAACTTTAAATAGCAATAAAAAAACGATGGAAAATTCGATTGACATGAATTTTATTTATCCGCAAGATAATCTTGTGGCATTACATTTTGAATATTATTTCTGGCATATGACCGCCACGGCTGGCTCGGATGTAGTCCAATCTGGACTTCCAATTTTCGATGACTTTTTCCAACATTTGTGGCCGTATATCGGCAATAACACGGCGAATGTTGTCTTCCAAATGGTCAAGGGTTTGTGGCTTATCCGCATAGACCAATGACTTCACGTAGCCCCACAGAAAGTAGTCTAGCGGTGTTAAATCACAAGATCTTGGAAGCCAATTCACAGGTCCAAAACGTGAAATTAGGCGGTCATCAAACGTGTCTTTCAATAAATCGATTGTGGCATGAGCTGTGTGACATGTTGCGCCGTCTCGTTGGAACCACAGCTCCTGAACATCATGGTTGTTCAAGAAGTAGGGACCAATGAATCCACCAGCCCATAAAGCGCACCAAACAGTCAGTTTTTCTGGATGTAACGGTGTTTCGACATACACTTGAGGATTAGCTTCACTCCAAATGCGGCAGTTTTGTTTGTTGACGTAGCCATTCAACCAGAAGTGCGCTTCATCGCTAAACAAAATAAAATGGACGTAGTTCGCGATACATATTCCGCGCAGAACCATTATTTTTCGAAATGAAATTGCAGTATTTGCAAGCGTTTTTCAGGCGTGAGTCTATTCATGATGAATTGCCAAACCAAACTGAGAATAAATCACTTGACAGCTGTTAAATCAGTCGCCATCTTGAACAGTTATGCCAACTTAAAGTTATATATCTCGAAAAAAAACACCCGTTACTTGTCGATGATGCTGATGTTGATACTTTACGTTCAAAAGAATTTGAATGGTTCTCCAAAATGACTATTCGTTGTTGGTATTATAGAGGTATGGTTCTGTATAAGACTCAGTAAGTGATTGTAGTACTCCTATATTACGTAAAAAAATTCACTTTCAAATTTTTTTACAATACGGGAAGTAGTATTAAGAAATGAACACTGATTTCGATTAAACAATTCAACAATTTCTAAACGTTGTTGAAGCATTTCCCTGAAAACGTTACATGACCTACTGAACAAAAGTGACCCAAGAAATTTCAAAAAATACTACAATGTTGCAATAATAACCATCTCGAATTGTATAATTTCTATTGGAAAACAAGTTAGAAGGACAAATTTTCAAACCATCATCCCCAGACTCTGACCTTGTACCTTTCCCCCCTCATCATCAACAACCAAACACCAAGATTATCCCCAAGTTCCAAGAATTTGATCGACACAACTCGACCTCAAACTAATTGCAGACTTCGTGCTAATCGCTGAACAATGAGGATACTTTCCGGAGTGCTTAGGGCTGAATCGTAGCCGATTTCACTCATCAACGATTCAGGTCGATAGTTCGAAACTCGCAGTTGAACTTACTCTCTGGATTTTTCTCCGGATGACGATAGAATTTTCCGTACGCCAATCTTTTCGTCTTCTTCCTTTTCCACGGCTTTCCTGGGGAAGCCACCCTCTCTTTGTTTTTCAATTTGCCTTTGTTACCACCAAGGGAACGATGCCTTCTTGTCGGGTTTCTGGATCTTTCATCTCGGTCATTTTTCTGTTATCAAAGTCACTTCATTTGAGTTTTCAATTCATTTTCGAGTTGTCGATAGCTAAAATACTATAAGTTCATTATAAAGCATTGTACGATAAGCTTTGACAAAAGTTAAAGAACTCCCTGAATTTATAAAGTGATGTTTCTTTCAATTCTTCTGTTCATATCGCTTATTTATATCAATAATGAACCGCAGAAGTCCAAGAATAGACTCTTGGGGACCTCCATACTCAAATATTCCTCATGCCTGCCTTTAATATCCAAAATTAATTTCTTATCTACCTCTTCAATCGTCTAGAGTGTCATGGGACCTTATATTTTTTTTCTTCAAATCTTATCGAATACTTCCAGACGCTGACGATTCTGTCTCCGTGCATTTCCCAACTGGGGTCCCATCTGTACAGCAGCGTCTGACGTTCGTCTCGATGAGGGATTGTCTTGGGAGAGAGATGTCAGCGTGGAAGGGAAACAGCAGAGTAGATTCGGCATTGAAAATTGTCTCTGTACGAAATGAAGATGATTGATGTGTCCCATTCGAGTTCTAGAAGTTCTTGCTGTTCAGAGTCGTTCCTAACTCGAACATTTGTTATGAAGTCAGTAGCGGTTTGAGGCAAGAACAATTTTCCTCTGAGTAAGTATAGAAGTACAGCAACTGAATGTAGCTACTTCCTTTCATTCTCGAGAAAAGGATAAAAATTGTAATTTTCCATTTTCATTCAACCATCATTACTTTTATATTCTGGCTGCTATCACTTTGAAACAGATATATTGTTGGTTTTGAATTTTCTATAGAATCTGATGATTAAGCCAAATACAACTTCTTGAGTTAGGTAAGGTAAGGTAGATAGATATAATACCGAGTTCTTATCTTTAAACAGTGTTAATAAAGGGTGTTTTTTTAGAGCTATAGAACTTTAAATTGCAACAAAACAACGATGAATTACTCAATTGGCATGAATTTTATTTATCCGCAAGATAATCTTGTGGCATTACATTTCAAATATGATTTCTGGCATATGACCGCCACGGCTGGCTCGGATGTAGTCCAATCTGGACGTCCAATTTTCGATGACTTTTTCCAACATTTGTGGCCGTATATCGGCAATAACACGGCGAATGTTGTCTTCCAAATGGTCAAGGCTTTGTGGCTTATCCACATAGACCAATGACTTTACATAGACCCACAGCAAGTAGTCTAGCGGTGTTAAATCACAAGATCTTGGAGGTCAATTCACAGGTCCAAAACGTGAAATTAGGCGGTCACCAAACGTGTCTTTCAATAAATCGATTGTGGCACGAGCTGTGGGACATGTTGCGCCGTCTTGTTGGAACCACAGCTCCTGGACATTATGGTTGTTCAATTCAGGAATGAAAAAGTTAGTAATCATGTCTCGATACCGATCACTATTGAGTGTAACGTTCTGGCCATCATCGTTTTTGAAGAAGTACGGACCAATGATTCCACCAGCCCATAAAGCGCACCAAACAGACAGTTTTTCTGGATGTAACGGTGTTTCGACATACACTTGAGGATTAGCTTCACTCAAAATGCGGCAGTTTAGTTTGTTGACGTAGCCATTCAACCAGAAGTGCACTTCATCGCTGAACAAAATAAAATGGACTTAGTGCGCGATACGTATTCCGCACAGAACCATTATTTTCGAAATAAAATTGCACTATTTGCAAGCGTTGTTCAGGCGTGAGTCTATTCATGATGAATTGCTAAACCAAACTGTGAATAAATCACTTGACAGCTGTTAAATCGGTAGTAATTTTGAACAGTAATGCCAACTTAAAGTTATATACCTCGAAAAAAAACACCCTTTATTTAGGGTTGCATATCAAACCAATTACTCGCCGAAGCTCTAATCTACGTATAACTCTTATTGAATCACAACATCAAAAAGCCTCATTAAACTCCCTGAATTCCCTCAAAATCCACCACGCTCCAACGGACAATCTAACGGTTAACTCTCCAAATAGCCCATCGCCGGAAAATCCCCAAAAAATGTACGTCAAGCACCCCCGCATCAGATAATCCGCCCCAGTTTCGCCAAATCATCGATTTGGCATCCTCCCAAACGAGCCCAAGAGTCGAATGTGACCCGGAAAAATCCGGACGTGGACGGCACACATGCATAATGTAGGATAATCGTAATGACCTCGGCTGATGAACGTCCTCCGACGCTCCGGAGGGACGTCGGGACAAATTGGGCGTGAGAAACGTGACGGCACAAAGGGATGCTGCTGCTGCTGTCCTCGCACGATAGGAATCCAAGCAGCAATCTGGCGCGGCGTATCAGGCAACGGACGTATCGATCTTTATTAGAGACAAAGAAGTCTTAAATAGATTGTGCAGATTTATCGGAAGTAGGTCAAGGTGTGTGTGGAGAACTTTAGATTCGAGGTGTGTGTGGAGAACTTTGGGTTCAAGGTATGTGTGTGTGTGGAGAATTTTAGGTTCGAGATGTGTGTGGGGTACTTTAGATACGTTTGGTTTAGTTTGCACCTGCAGCATAGATCGCTTCACAAAGTTTCTGAACAGAACCAAAGCCAATAACCGAATGAAACCCACATTACTGATCCAATTCCAAGCTGAGTCAGATCACAGTTGCCTCAAGTAATCTCTTCATTCAACTTGAAGACTGAATGAATAGGGAGGCTGAATGAATCTTGAGCAATTGAGTTTTCTCTGACTAGTAAAGGGTGTTTTCTTTAGAGCTATAGAATTCGGAATCGCAATAAAACAACGATGGATTATTCCATTGACATGAATTTTATTTATCCGCAAAATAATCTTGTGGCATTACATTTTAAATATGATTTCGGGAATATGACCGCCACGGCTGGCTCGGATGTAATCCAATCTGGACGTCCAATTTTCGATGACTTTTTCCAACATTTGTGGCCGTATATCGGCAATAACACGGCGAATGTTGACTTCCAAATGGTCAATGGTTTGTGGCTTATCCGCATAGCCCCACAGAAAGTAGTCTAGCGGTGTTAAATCACAAGATCTTCGAGGCCAATTCACAGGTCCAAAATGTGAAATTAGGCGGTCACCAAACGTGTCCTTCAATAAATCTATTGTGGCACGAGCTGTGTGATATGTTGCGCCGTTGCTCCTGGATATCGTGGTTGTTCAATTCAGGAATGAAAAAGTTAGTAATTATGGCTCTATACCGATCACCATTGACAGTAACGTTCTGGCCATCATCGTTTTCGAAGGAGTAAGGACCAATGATTCCACCAGCCCACGAAGCGCACCAAACAGTCAGTTTTTCTGGATGTAACGGTGTTTCGACATACACTTGAGGATTAGCTTCACTCCAAATGCGGCAGTTTTGTTAGTGCTTCATCGCTAAACAAAATTCGCTTATGAAAATCGGGAACAACGGCAATCTCATTTTGGGCCCATTCGACGAATCTACGCCTTACTTGATGATTGTTTGGCTGAATTCGATGAATTGCCAAACCAAACTGAGAATAAATCACTTGGCAGCTGTTAAATCGGTAGCCATCTCGAACAGTAATGCCAACTTAAAGTTATATACCTCGAAAATAAACACCCTTTATATTTCAAGTTCATTTTCAGCAGACATTGAAGGTTCTGCGAATGTTACAGAGTATTTATATGGAAATCGAATTGAATAGCAATAAATGTCGTCCCTATTTGAAATAGATTATTTCAAAATTGAATGTGTTTAGTCCTAATTTGAATTTGTAAATTCCCAATTTGAATTTGATTATTTCCTATTTGCTTCTGTGAAGATTCAATTCGAAGTTGAAAATTTATAGTGGACCGGACTAGCCTACATAAATATTCACTTCGTACGTCTTGAAACGAACGAAACAATTCCTCCTCCGACTTTTTCATCTCCGCCTCTTCATCGCTAGTCGCGAGACCGAGTTGTATATCAAAAAGTAATTTCTCGACTCGCGCGCCAGCTGCTCCAACAACCCCCAAAAGTTCCTCGGCCCGCCCTGTTAATGGGAACCGAGAACTTACGCGAGCTCGAATCCCGGAAAATATGGAAGTGCCCTTCCCTTGAGCGGATTAATTTCGTACGTTTCGTTTCGATTTGTATGCAGATTTCGCTAATGGAACGACCGTGTATGTCCGAGCGCGTACAAGCATGTTTCGCACTTGTTGGCACTTTTAGACTACGTCGAAGAGAGAAGGGGATTGTTGTGTATCGGCCATCCGGGGTAGTTTGGGGTGCGATTACCGGAATTTGATTTCTGCCACCTCTGACCCTTTCCTTTTGTGGGTTCCACCTGCGATTGTGACAGGAATTGGTAATTGTGGGTTTGGTCAGAATTCACAGTTACCTTAGTTTCGAGTTGTGAAATAATTTTCTGTTGGTGATGTTTTTTGGGAAGGGTTGAAATGTCACTGATTATCATTTGTATTCAGCTTGATTCGATAACTTTTCACGACGAACCAATCGAAAAGTCCCCGGTCTACCATAGTAAAACACATTTTTTTGGCAAAATCCGATTTTATTATTCAACGTAGTTGCCTTCGAGGGCGATACAGCGATTATAGCGATCTTACAACTTTTTGATACATTTTTGTAGTACGATTTGTCTTTCGCTTCGAAATAGGCCTCAGTTTCGGCGATTAATTCTTCTGGCGCTAAATTTCTTTCCAGTGAGCATTCTTTTGAGGTCTGAGAACAGGAAAAAGTCGTTGGGGGCCAGATCTGGCGAATACACGGATGCTGAAGCAATTTGAAGCACAATTCATGCAATTTTTCATTGTTCTCATTGAATTGTCACACGGCTCATTGTCTTGATGAAACAACACCATTTTTCTTCAAATGGGACCCTTTTTTAACGATTTCATCCTTCAAATGATCCAATAACGTTAAATAATAATCTCTGTTGTTGGTCTGGCCCTTTTGGAGGTTATCAATGAATATTATACCTTGTGCATCCCAGAATACTGATGTCATAGCTTTGCCAGCTGACTGTTGTGTTTTTCCTCGCTTTCGATTTGGGTCATCGTGTGCAGTCCACTGAGCTGACTGTCGATTGGACTCCGGAGTGAAATAATGGAGCCATATATCATCCATTTTCACATATCGATGCAAAAATTTTGGTTTAGTGCACTTAAACAGCTTCAAACACTGCTCAGAATCATTAACACGTTGTTGCTTTTGATCGATTGTGAGCTCTTGCGGCATAGCTTTCTCATGTACAAATATTCGTGAATGATATGATTTACACGTTCATGTGATATCTCCACATTGTCGCATTGTTGACGGTTTCTGCTTACACAATGCGGATAAGGCGAGCTGTTCCATACATCTAAAATTCGATTAGTTGATCGTAAAATTTTCATTTGCAAGTTTAGAGCGATGACTACGCTACTTACAAACTCTGAAAACTTCGAGGCAAGAGACTGAATGTTTGTGTAAGTTAGAGACCAGATTCCCAAAGCGTCTAGTTTTTTGAATCTCTGACAGAGATAGAAACTATTGATGTATTTAATGGTGATCTCTTTTTCAAACGCAGCCAATCTTTATCTAACGAATTATCCTCGATATCTCGATGTGAAGACCCATCAAAACACAATATTTCCTAAGAAGACACCAAATAAACACATCTCAGAACAGACCCAAAGGTCAGAACGCTCTAGAAAAAAAATGAGAGGATTCCACCCGTCTAACAAAATACCCCCGTGATCCTCTCATCTCGCAGGAACAACCCCCACCCCCCTAGAAATCCCCACCCCTACGCCCTATTCCGGAACGGCGATATCCGTAAGACGATAGCATCGATAATGCTATAGGTGTTCCGAATTTAGGACACGTCCATGATTGCCGGATGGATTACGTCTACAAGGGCGGAGGGGGAATGCTTGTAACGTTATACAACAGGGACGGTTCCGGGGGAGGGTGGATATGGCAGGGGGGTTCGATAATGGGCCATTTGCATTTCGTGGATGGGCGTTCGAGATAAAGCGAGACGCTGTGAATGACGGATCATTTAATGGCAGTGAGACAATGTCTGGTGGTGCGTTCGCGAATATTCGGGATGGTCTTATGGGTTTTTGTCGATGGGGGTTGAGAAGGTGTAGGGTAGGAGCTCAGAGTAATAAACATAGATAGAGGGAGCATGTCATTTGTTAAGCAAATTTTGTCCCCAACATGAACTATCAAATTTGACATGAAGCGCGCGAAAATGAATACATATCAGTGATACGATATTTCACTCAATTCGAGAGTTTCTCCACAGAGAACGCACTTCTTGTGTTCCATAGGGAAATAACGCTCCATATTAACTCAAAATATATTGAAATAAATACCTAAATATATCAGAATTTCAGATAACAAACTTCAAGCGCGCCAAACGACGTGAAACAACCGATGACACTAGGAGAGCAAAAGTTGCCAAACCTTGGATTTCAGCAGGTAGATACAGAAAATAATAAATATTCTGCTTATTATAAATTCGACAATTAGGAAAAATATCGGATTCCAAATATTCAAATTTGCATATTTAATAGGGAATCACTCAAATAAATATATTTCATACAATATAATATACATTCATAATGAAATAGTAAAATTGTGGATTTGAAAATAAATCACAATCTGACAACGTAATCGAACCATGTTGGGGATATGTAAAAATTGCGTATACTTCCTCTATCTATGTTTATTACTCTATGGGTAAGAGGTTTGAGCCTGCCTCTGTTCTCGTGTAGTTCTAGAACGCGCTAGTTTGTTCCCTGTTCGATTAGTTTGTTAGTTCTTTCGGCTCATCTGGTTTTCATGTAACCACTTCTGTGGGTAAGGTTTGAACCAGGGTCTATTCTTGTACAGTTCTAAGATGAACTAGTTTGGGATAAAAGACCTGAATCCTAGCACATTTCCTGTATTCAATTATTGGATTGATTCTTTTAATCCATCAGATTTTTCATCAATTCATCTAGCCCCAGTAGTCGGAACAGTCATCATAAGAAAGTAACCTAGATGATTAGAAGTGTCTAAGTTTTTCAGTTCCTTTTTTTTCAGAGAATTGCCTAATGTATCTAATTTTTATTGAAGATCATCTTAGATATCAAACAGTGCCTGTGATTCCTTACTTGTTATCTCATAACCAAAACCCCCATATTTTCATAAATGATAAGTGTTAAAATTGATTTCAAAATAAGAGCAAGTACAGTCCAAAGTAACTTTGGACTGTACCTCTCCACATTTTGAAGAAGCATCTTTGACATATTTGCCTTCAATATACATCAATTGCCGAATTTTGTCAACACGAGACAGAATGAAAAGAAATATTACTCAAACCTCGAGCTGAAAGAATGAAACAATACCTAATAAAATTTAAATTACATTTCGATCCTTCCTCAAATGATCCTTATACCTGTCAAGAATAGATGTTGCGATCTTCACCATTTCGGAGTGAGCGATACTTTTCCACTGGAATAAATATCCTAGCATGGCGCCCTTCCCTTGGGATCCCCCTAGACGGCCGTTTCGCATTCCTTTTTTTTACCAATGCAGGCGACGTCAAAGTTGACATTCTCAGCTTAACATTTCCAACCCCTAGTGTCTCAGTGCCGTCCCTAACCTATGAAACTGGACATCCGAATTCAATGAAGGCTGTTCCACTGAGATTATTTGGCGAGGCAGTTTTCGGTCGCTCTTGAGTGGTTTACTCTGGTGGGTAAAAAATATTTCGAGTATTTGAATGACTCTTTGGTGTACTCAGGAGATGAAGTAGCCACAGTGTTGCCCAGTAATGTTTTATGGTTGATTTGGACGAAAAGTTCGCATAGATATATCAATGAATTCAATCAATTGAGGTTTTGAGCCGGATCAATAGGGTGTTTTGAACTATAAGAGAGCAAACTCTTTTGAGATGGAAAAATCTGTGAATTTCGTGAATCAACTGAACAAATGGATCAAACTCATAGCTGTCTATGACCCTGGGTTAGGAACTCTCTCTCTCACACACAAGCAAAAAATTCAGCTGTCTGTATGTGTGCTCAAGAGTGCCTGAGAATGATGTTCACACAATAACAAATAGTAATCATATAACCAGAGCTATCTTCGGTACCTTAACACCATGAAACATCAGGCTAGGAGTAACTAAACGACTCTTCTATGGATACCACAGCATGGTGGTATTGAAGGCAATGGATAAGTCTGAAAACTTACACAAAGAGCACCAACGTTAACATCCAGAGATCCTTAATTCTCCTGTGAGGTAGGATAAGACCAGCAGAAGGAAGCAATTGGAACTCAGGAATTAGTGAAACTTCTGAAAGAACACATTCTATATGATACATGGAAATTTTTCAGCCTCAAATAAGACATGGAAACAGTTGGCAGGTATCGTGAAAATATCCTAAACAAGCCAGCTTGAGAAGCACCTTTCTTGATCAGCCTGTTCAAAATTAATCCACAAAAGGTGATACTTTTTCCATGGACGTCAGATTTGGTGTTATATTGTTCTTCTAAAAGCTCTTTTAGAGAGAAGATTGGCTATAACCATTGAAAATTCATCTCCCTCTTGGGTGGTGTAAAGTAACGTTTGATGAACATTCATCCCTCTGCAGTCTTTTATATTCCTCCAAGTGCTCTTCTCTTTCTAGTTTGACCTTTCTGATCAACTGAAGTAATCGATATTGATCAGCTCTCAACACAGGTCCAAAGTATGACATTTCCCGCCTTTCAACAGATGTCAATAGCCAATATATTATCTGATTTGAAGGACGATGCAAAGAACAAAATATCCAACTAATAGCTGTTTGAAAAGTCCTCTTTCTAATCCTTTGACCCCTATATTAAATTCAATCTGAAACAAAAAGTGGGTCAGTACCCGTTCACAGGATACATCAGCAAATTATCAAAGGCTTCTCCGGAATTCTTCCGAAGAGCATCCGTAGAATTTTCCCCCGTCATTCGAAACTAAAAATCTAGGTCAATTAATGTACCCTCCCAAGCGGAAAATTCGCGTTCGTTCGAAATCCATCCCATCGCTGGAAAAAAGCAGTCTTTCCGATTGTTCCAAGTGTTCCTGCGCTTTTCAATTACTCCACCAG
The DNA here is from genome assembly GCF_914767665.1 of Harmonia axyridis. Taxonomy (NCBI): domain Eukaryota; kingdom Metazoa; phylum Arthropoda; class Insecta; order Coleoptera; family Coccinellidae; genus Harmonia; species Harmonia axyridis. The sequence continues at coordinate 43,188,234 of NC_059505.1, forward strand.
CATCCTTGCCGGGCCGGTAATGAAACTGGCGATGAAATTTTTAGCCGATACAGCCTCGCCTCTGAATAATTCGTTAGTGTTCATCCCGACGCCGCCAAGTCGAATTTCACGAAATGGCATCTCGTACTCCTCCCTCCTCACGTCTCCCGCATTCGTTAGGAATGAAGGGTTGGGCGCCGGCGAACTGCGGAAACCTCCCCTTGGACAGATCGAATATTAATCGGGAACGATGGATATTTCATCTTCTCTCCGGCCGCTTATTGATTCCGAGGAGGAATTCGTGAGAAGAGTCGTCGTGTGTGACGTACTTTAGATTAAAGTCTCCACACACGGTTCGAGAACGCTACCTTGAAAACGGAGTCGTCGTGTATGGCGACCTTTAGGTCGAATGATCGAATTATGGTATGAGACCAGCCGATTGGATTTATTTTTGATTGGAAAGATTTAGCTCAGGGGTCGGCATGCCGTGTACTGAAAAAATTCATGTATGAAGAGTGTTTTTTTTAGAGCTATAGAACTTTAAACTGCAATAAAACAACGATAGATTATTCGATTGATATGAATTTTATTTATCCGCAAGATAATCTTGTGGCATTACATTTTAAATATGATTTCTGGCATATGACCGCCACTGCTGGCTCGGATGTAGTCTAATCTGGACGTCCAATTTTCGACGACTTTTCCAACATTTGTGGCCGTAGATCGCCAATAACACGGCGAATGTTGTTTTCCAAATGGTCAAGGGTTTGTGGCTTATCCGCATAGACCAATGACTTTACATAGCCCCACAGAAAGTAGTCTAGCAGTGTTGAATCACAAGATCTTGGAGGCCAATTCACAGGTCCAAAACGTGAAATTAGGCGGTCACCAAACGTGTCTGTCAATAAATCGATTGTGGCACGAGCTGTGTGAGATGTTGCGCCGTCTTGTTGGAACCACAGCTCCTGGACATCATAGTTGTTCAATTCAGGAATGAAAAAGTTAGTAATCATGGCTCTATAACGATCACCATCGACTGTTACGTTCTGGCCATCATCGTTTTTGAAGAAGTACGGACCAATGATTCCACCAGCCCATAAAGCGCACCAGACATTCAGTTTTTCTGGATGTAACGGTGTTTCGGCATACACTTGAGGATAATCTTCACTCCGAATGCGGCAGTTTCGTTTGTTGACGTAGCCATTCAACCAGAAGTGCGCTTCATTGCTGAACAAATAAAATGAACGTAGTGCGCGATACGTATTCCGCACAGAACCATTATTTTCGAAATGAAATTGCACTATTTGCAAGCGTTCTTCAGGCGTGAGACTATTCGTGATGAATTGCCAAACCAAACTGAGAATAAATCACCTGACAGTTCTTGAATCGGTCGCTATCATGAACAGTAATGACAACTTAAAGTTATATACCTCGACAAAAAACACCCGTTACAAGTTGACTTGTATGAAATTTCATCGAATTGTCTGTGAGATTCGAGTTCTGAGCCAGACATGGTGTGAAAAGATACGGTTCATCAATCACGGAATCGATCACCTCCATAAATTCAAATTTCCTGTTAATTCCGAAACTGCATATCAAGATAAAAATTTGCATTAAGACGTGAAAGTAATAGTTTCATTACTAGCAGTGTGGATATTTCGTAGATTTCCAAGCGAAAATTTTCTTTTTCCCAGAAAATCTGCCTTCTAGGCAAAGTGGTGTTCTGTCTCCCCCCAGCCACTCTTCTAACAAGATAACTTCTTCCAACGTTAGTTCTGAAACATCCTCGAACCGGTTAAAAGTTTGTCGGATATTTCATTTTTCCCCCCCTCCCATCCTTTGCATCTAAACTTTACTTTGCCGGGACGTGATCCGACAACTCGTCGAGATGTGCATCTCAGAAGCGGAAAAATTGCTGAAGGCTCTACTTTTCCTGATATTTCCCTTTTAGCGATACGAGAAAATATGCTGGAGACATTAAGTGTATTTTCTCTGAGTTATATCGATTTTACAGCTAGTGGAATGCTGTAAATGGGATCAGAATGGCTTTTCACATTGAAAGCTGTGCTGACAATAATGTTGTCATCTCCAGAATGATTATATTGTTCTCCGATTGACAGCAACTATTAATTTTACAGGCAAATGTATCTATCGTCGATCACTATAAGCCTTTGACTGTGTCGAGAGGTGGGCTTAACAGCTTTAAACGATGTTAGAATTGACTCTAGGTACTCCGCTCTCATAAGAAATATATGAAAGTGTGTTTTTTTTTAGAGCTATAGAACTTTAAATTGCAACAAAACAACGATGAATTATTCAATTGGCATGAATTTTATTTATCCGCAAGATAATCTTGTGGCATTACATTTCAAATATGATTTCTGGCATATGACCGCCACGGCTGGCTCGGATGTAGTCCAATCTGGACGTCCATTTTTCGATGACTTTTTCCAACATTTGTGGCCGTATATCGGCAATAACACGGCGAATGTTGTCTTCCAAATGGTCAAGGCTTTGTGGCTTATCCACATAGACCAATGACTTTACATAGACCCACAGCAAGTAGTCTAGCGGTGTTAAATCACAAGATCTTGGAGGTCAATTTACAGGTCCAAAACGTGAAATTAGGCGGTCACCAAAAGTGTCTTTCAATAAACCGATTGTGGAACGAGCTGTGTGGAATGTTGCGCCGTCTTGTTGGAACCACAGCTCCTGGACATCATGGTTGTTCAATTCAGGAATGAAAAAGTTAGTAATCATGGCTCTATACCGATCTCCATTGACTGTAACGTTTTGGCCATCATCGTTTTTGAAGAAGTACGGACCAATGATTCCACCAGCCCATAAAGCGCACCAAACAGTCAGTTTTTCTGGATGTAACGGTGTTTCGACATACACTTAAGGATTAGCTTCACTCCAAATGCGGCAGTTTCGTTTGTTGACGTAGCCATTCAACCAGAAGTGCGCTTCATTGCTGAACAAAAGAAAGTGGACGTAGTGCGCGATACGTATTCCGCAAAGAACCATAATTTTCGAAATGAAATTGCACTATTTGCAAGCGTTGTTCGGGCGTGAGTGTATTCATGATGAATTGCTAAACCAAACTGAGAATAAATCACTTGACAGCTGTTAAATCGGTCGCCATCTTCAACAGTTATGCCATTTTAAAGTTATATACCTCGAAAAAAAACACCCGTTAAAATTATTATGGACATTTCTACAGCAAAGCAGATTGACTGCCTTGGCTGAATTCAGCTGCGGCAGTCAATCTAATACTTTGCTGCCTACTAAAACAAATAACTATTTCAAACAGAATCACCCCCTTTTGGTTTGTTGCACTTATGCACTAACACCCTGTTTATTTTTTTTTAATATGTGTGGGCGTGACTCGAAATTAGCTCAGTACATAGACTTTGATCTCTCATTCGCCTCTCCCAGAAAATAATTATACCCCAAAGGTAACCGGATACATCCCACGAACAAACGAAATATTCACCCAAAGCGAAGACCTTCAAAGGCACCTCCTAAAATAAAAATCCGAAGAAAAAAAAATCCTCTGAAGACTCACCACCTCCTCCCTCTCTGTCTCCTATTTAATCAGATTTCCCGATATCGGGGATCTTCCTCCTCCTCCTCCTCCCCCGCCTCCTCGCAGCATCCTAAATGGACCCCTCGAACGCTCTCCTCCTCACGCGCTATCGTTAGAATTCATATTTCATCTCAGTCCGCTTTTTTTGTTCCGGCTGTTGTGCCTCCGAAGCGAGTCAACATCTTAAATGTTATTTATTTTTCACGCAGGTCCCCGATTTGGTTTTCCTCGCTTTGTTTCGCCCCCTGCATTTGTAATGTAAATATGTCGGCGCCAGAGGGGGGGCCGAGAGGGGGGTTTTCACCCCCTGGAGCTTCCGATGGGCGGATGTTCTCTTTGGGAAAAGATTTAGATGGGCAGAGTGAGATCATTTCGGATGTGTCAACAGAGTCATTGATTTGGATGGTTAGGAGCAGGAGACAATGCAAGAAATAGATTTTTGGCTTATTTTCGTAGGGATTAATCAAGCCAAGTAGCTTGACATTTGAACCAACTGCTTGACTTGACAATCAAGCTAGTGAATGATTACATGCTCGAACTTGACTTGACTTGATTTTAGATATTCATTGCTTGACTTGATATCAAGCTACTTGATATCACTTGAGTTTGATATGCACGCGTCGCACGGCATATATTTCTGCGATCTCGTGCGCTCTTAAACTAAATAAGGGGATTTCTCGAGCGCCGAGAGACTGAAGCATTCGCCAGTGTGACTTTATTAGTAGTTTTCTCACATTTCTATGAAATATATTGGTAGATTTTGGTAGTTTCAGAAATATCTTTCCAAACTTGGCTGAAATGACCAAGGATTTTTTATCAACGTCAGCAACTTCAGCTCCTATTGAAAGACAAATTTCCAGAGCTGCTCTTTACAGTCACAAAAACCCGCAATAGGTTAGGCGACAAATCTATAAGGTGCCTAATGTGTCTTAAATCCTGGATGGAAAATTATAAAATCGAACAAAACCTGGAGGTTTCTCAATATCAAGGAACTTTATTTTTATTATTTTTTTTTTGTTATAATTTATAGTGATTTAATTTATGCTTCTATTTCGAAAAGTTTGATATTTTCGGTTTTTTTAACAATGAGTTTAATGAATAAAAGTGTTTTTGCAGAGTTCCCCTTCATTTCATCAATTTTTTTAATAATGTGACACTACACAATAAAACTGCTTAAAACCAAGAAAATTAATATGGTTCAAGTACTCAATAAATAAATAATTGACTTGAATTGAGATTGAAAAACTAGTACTAGACTTGACTAGGTACTTGTGATTGACTTGAAATCAAGTCAAGCTCAAACTCAAGCCAAGAAACTTGAAAATCAAGCACAGCCGTGAATCCCTAATTATTCGATAGTAGATTGGAAATTTATTAGCATGTGTCAACACTGTGACTTTAATTTGAAACCAGATTTCATCATGACAATGACCACATCCACTACAAACGTGTAAGATACTTGATGACTGCATCACACAGGGGTTTTTTCTAAAGCACTGAAATTAGTGCTAGTTAATCCAATCTTCAAGAACGTTTGTGATACTTCAAACAATGAGCTCTCAAAAATATTCGAACGTGTTCTCAGAAATCGTCTTGTAAATTTTCTGGAGGAGAACTCTATATCCTATAGATCACAGTATGGTATAGGTACACCAAAACAGCGATGATAGAAACGATATTGAAGAAATAAGGAAGCTGAGTTATTGTGTATGGACCTAAGTGAAACCTTTGATAGTCCAAGTTACTATATATTGCTGGATAAGCTACATAACTATGGAGCAAGAGGAAAGGCTCATGACTTCTTAAGATCGTACCTCACTCATAGAAGGCAAGTGGTTATATGGGATGGATCAGTCTCTGAACCCAGAGATTTCAATTCATGAGTCCCATAGGGTTCTATACTAGGACCGATATTATTTACACTGTATACCTATGATCTATTCCACAATGTCAACTGGGTTCATCAACAAGTCGGGATCTAGAGAGATGCTGCAGAGGAACACGACTCAATGTTGGGACGAAGCCAAAAAATTATTGATATCCAACAAAAAAAGGAGAGAAGAATCATTCGTAAACTACAAGAAACTCAAGGTAATTTCCTCCTTACACATAGCAATTGGTTTGAAATTCCTAGCTGAAACACAGAAAAACTGTGGCATTGTTCTAAAGTCGCAGACTTCATGACATGACCTTGTGACAAAAGTTATGTATTGAGTACAACATATTCTAACTCGGAGGCAAATATTATTTCAGCCACTACAATAGCTAGTCTTTCTTCCAAAAAGTGAATCCACCCTCATGAACCCCCGACTCAAGCCTTCCTCCCCAATTCCCCAAAATTCCAGCCGAGCTACAACAATTCCTCTCACCATCTGGTCCGTTAACTCTTCCAGAGCTCTCCCAAACTCACTTCGCATCCTTTCGCGAACTAACATGATTAATTATTTCAAAAAGACGGTTCCTCGATTCTCGACTGCTCTTATGCCGTATCAGATAATCCCAAGTCGCTCAAACATCCGCGAGAGAGACAATCCCCTGAGTCTCCCCCCGCTGAGGAATTGATTAGTTTAGCGTCAGTGAAACCCATCTCCTCTCTTTGCCGAGGTAGGTACTCGAGAATCGCGTCGCGATGGAATATTCATTTATTCGACTTAGTTAGATATTTCGAGATATATTGTTGGATGAAGTTAGAGATACGGAAATTGCTTCGTTTAACCGTAATTGACTCTCTGTCTGGGAACAAAGAACTTGGGAGGAGGGTTATCTTTGAGTTGGTTTTGCGGTACGTACAAGACGAGGTTTATATTATTTTCGGGGAGAGGTTCCTGCAGGAAACAGGTTGAGTGGAGCCCGTTATAGTGGTTTGAAATGAGAAAATTTATTGCTGCAAACTATACAACCTCGAGAAGTGTAATTCGGGGCGTTTGAAGTAATAATGATACTTCTTGATTATGCTTGTAGTAAGGGTTCAATAAAGGATAATTTCCTTCAGTAGAGGATTTTAATATGTATTTCGTTGAATCTGGATGTATTGTTTCAAAGACTTCTCTTAATTTATAGCTCCTATTGGTGAACTGCTGCCTGTGGTATTATTTCCTGAGCCAACAGAAAAGTTGAGATCCAACCTTGGTGCTCTTTTCACTGTTTCAATATCAGTAGACTCTGGTAACTTCAAACGTTGTTGATCCTGTCCTGGACATAGGCCCCTTCAAATTTCTCCTCTTTGATCTGTCTTGTGCTAACCTCAGCCTCTTCATCATCGACAAATCTTCTTCCAAGCGCTGTGTTTTGTTGATCTAGGTCACCAGTGTGTGAACTTATTTGTCCATCTGTTAAAATCTTGAGGATTATTCTTTCCACTGCCACTTCTGATTTGCAGAGCATTGTATTATGTTGGCGACTTTTGTTCCTATCGTATTTCATCATTTTTCACTATTTCCCTTAGATTCAAGCCAAGCATCTGCATTACTCCCAATATTTTGTAGACTTCTTTGTTAGTGTCATCGTTTCAAGGCCATAAATGGCTACAAATGATTAACAGATATCAATTACTTTTTTTCTGGTTTATATCTGGACCACTGCCTCATATTGGTCTTCTCCTTGCTCACAAAAAGGCTAAGGTCCAGCAGGTGTTAACCTTGTTACCCTTTTTGCAAGTTTAAACGAAAGAAGCGATGAACTTGTGAAGAGTGCATCAAGCTTACCACCTGCTGGACCTGAGCATTTCTGTGGGCTAGGAAAAGACCAATATAAGGCAGCGGTCCAGAAATTGGAGTTGAATAACAGGATAACTCACTGGCCAAACACTCCTGGACTTTCTCAGGCCAAGCAATTCGTGATGATTTCACCTACCTACGCCAGAAAACTCTTGAAGCTGTCACGAGCTGAGCTTCGGGTGATGGTAGGACTGCTGACGGGGCACTGTTGGTACGAACATCATTTGTACCGTATGGGAAAGTCAGCAGATGAGATTTGCAGGCTCTGTGGATCGGAAGCAGAATAGTTATTTATAATACAAGTGCAGAAGGCATTCATATTCTTCCACGAGTTCAAAATTCAAAAACGAGCCACGAAGTGGCGAGTTTTTGAATGAACGAGTGGTGGAATGAGCCTTCTGTACGAGTATTATACATTATTTTCTCGAATTCATTGCATTTTTATTGAAATTAATGAAATATTTCCATAATTATTGTAGCTATTAGATGAGAACATCCATACATAAATTGGACTGTTAGGTGCTGGGTTGTTGAAGTTCGAAGGACCATGTAATTTTCCACACTATTTATTGAAGTAGGTTTATATATACAATTACACAATGTACACTTTACAAGATTCGCTTAACTAGTTATCGAAAACTATGAATCAGTTCCACGCACTTATCCAATTACAATTTACCGACTAGGCTACTAATGAAGATGACCGACTGAAGGGTCTTTTTTAACCACGTGGCGACTAGGCCAATATTTAAACTAACTTGAAATGTGCAAGCTGAATACTGTGTCTCAAGGGGAGAGCAACGACGAACTATACTAAACTGTACTTGACTTGTACTTACTAGACTGTGTGTAGATATACTGAGCTGACTTGAGCTCGAACTAATTTGAAGTGGCGGTTCGATCTCTTACCCCACCTCGACCCTTTCGTCGAACCATCGAAAAGGGTTAAGAACATAGAAGTGCTACAGATAAAACGGCCATAGTTAAATTATCATTATAGCCAGTCGTCATTAAAGGACGACTGCGCGTAGCACACAAATAAAGTGCGCGGAATTATCTATAACTAACTTCAGGGGTGATTCTTTGGACAATGGCGGCGCTGAGTTCTACGAACCTTGATCAAAACTTAACAATTATCATTTAGTGATTTTTGCATTGAAAAATGTTGGTTGGCAGAACTGATTTCTTAAAGGCAAATTGATGAATTGACAGATAAAGCCGTGGCGGACAGTTCGGAGAACCAACATATAATAATAAAATATAACCGTGAAAACTGTGCGTTTCTGATATATTCTCGCATGATTTTGTTCTACAAGATGTGGAAGAATGAACGGAATAACCACAGAATTAGAGAAAAAACTGAACACATGGTATGCAAGTGTCCGAAGCTGGCTGGCCTAAGATCCATTCATATGGAAAGCCGATCCTGGATACCCTTGAGGTAAAAGCCAAAACTCCTAAGGAGGTTGTCAGTTTTATCAACGCCATCAAAGACCTCCTTGGGTCTCCATGAATGAGTAGGTTAGAGAACAAAAGATCTACGTGGACGCAGATCCCGGAAGGCTTACCGAGTCACAACGACCCCAGTTCAAATAATAATAATCTCAATAGGTTTATAGAGATGTTGTTCTTGAATATGTACTTGATTTTTCCAAAAGTTGCCCATAATACTCTCTTTCATTTGTTGTTGCCTCTAGCCTGATGTTTTATGGTCAGATAGCACTTACAGGTGAACAGTTCCTCCTGATAGACAGTCTTGAGAGTACGTTCAGACAGTAATTTACAAAAACTTCACCTACTCTTATGTCACCTTAATTTGTTTCCACTTGAAGAAGGCAAATAAGGGTTTTACACAATTGCCATTCGATTAAAATAGTAGTAATAGACATTGAATATCCCCAACCACTAAAAACGAAAATTGCAACATAGAAACGACCTTGATGTAAACCGGAAACCCATCCATCACACGAGCTACAGCAACCAGACGTCCAGCCTAAGGGTTGCTACGAACACCACCCTTTTCCCACACTCATTAGGCCGTTGATGCATCCAGACCGACTCTCCCAGCGTCCCCGAGGGTAGTTTTCCCCTATAATTCGATAGACAACGTACGAACCTTGCTCAATCCCATCCAACATCATGGCAGAGTCATAATGCACCGATAAACCGCATAATATCCAAAGTATTCGATCGGAATCGATCTGGGAAAGAGGTCCAGCGAGAAGACACGTCGGAGAGGGATGATGCATTGGATCTGTTAAGGGCGCACTTCATTTCTGTGTCGTAATGAGAGTTCCTGGGTTCCTAGTTAAATTCCGGGAGAACGAACTGGGACGTGTGCACGCTGCAGAACAGTGTATAGCACTCGGATTTAAATTAATGAAGGCGACTTCAGACGCTATTCGTTTAACACGTGGATGGAAATGTGGGGGTGAGAGGTTTGTTTGTGTGTGGGATGTGTTGAGCGTAGGTTTCTACAGATGCTTTTCTGAAAGGCTGGGATGACCTGCATTCACCTATAGGTTATAGTTAACCACTAATGAAACAACCTGTGTAGGGGTTTCGAGAATTATTTAATAGTTTGAATGGAGTAGGAGCTGGAATGTCAGGAAATGAATCTTCAGGGATTTTATCTATCATTTTGATTTTTCAAACTTGACTTCGTGTTAATACACTGCGCAAAAGAATTAACGCACATTATGGAAATCTCAAATTTATTCTACAACTGAAGGTGTTCTCAATGATAATTATTTTTATCAGAATTATGCATGCATATGTTATCCACTTTCAACGTTTTTCCTCAATACATATGTTTTTTCCCAGCAGGAATGAAAAAAGATGAGATTATCAGATTTTGAATGTATTGGCTCCATTCTGAAATCAGTTGTTCTCGATCAATTCTAGTGATAAATAGTTTTTCTTTCGTTTGATTTCTACACTCGATCGCTATGCAACGCGAAACACGCAATTTGACCCAAGAAGAATGTGCCCAAGCGGTAGTTCTGCGAGAAGAAGGGTGGGTATACACAAGAATTGCAGAAAGGTTTGGAGTTTCCCATACAATGAATGTCCGAAGACCAGGACAGGGTAGACCACGGGTAACAACTGCCATTCAAGAACGTTACTTGAAAGTCTCTTCGTTGAGACAACGGTTTGCAACCGCTCGCCTCCTTCAAAATCAGCTTGAGCAAAATCATGGGGTGCAAATTAGCACTCAGACAATAAGAAATCGCCTCAGAGAATATGATTTAAGGCCTCGTGTCGCGGCAAGAGGACCAGCTTTTACCCCAGCCCATCGAAGGGCGCGTTTGGATTTTGCGAGAGAACATATCCATTGGGAAAAGGCTGTAAGTGTAAGTGTAAAATCAGAGCAACCTTAATTCATATTGAAGACAACATGGAGTTTTTTGTGTGCCACAATGAATTCTCGATTCAGCACATCTGTTGATTTTGAATTTAGAGGAGAGACTGATAAAGGGTTTACCAATAACGAGGTTTCATTTTGATATTGAAAAAAAATTAGTGTATTTTCATATAAATCAAGGGATGTTGTTTCATATTAAAGAGAAAATTCTTCATGAAACTTGAGCTGTTCTTGAGCACTCTTTACCACAGTATATAAAGATCTATGTGGTCTCCAAGGGTGGAGCTAACGCATGAATAAAAGAACGCTCAATATATCCTGCCTCGGCGTCAATGATTTTTGAATTGTTTTCTTCGATTCCATCGCATATGCCCTCTTGAATATTCACGATATGGTCCACCTCTGACCAGAGATCGATTTCTGTGCGGCACTCATACCGAGGGATTGAGGGATTTTGGCGAGTGTGTGTATACGAGTTCGGACAGGTCGAGTGAACATGGCCATCGCCGGAATTTCAACATTATCGGCTTGATTTATGACCCGAGCCTGACTTTGCGAATTACACCAATTGTTCATTAGCGGTGACGGGGTGAAAAGTTGAAAATCATTCACCTGATTTATTATCGGGCCTGTTTCTGTGTTTTAGATCGGCATGGAAATTGATTCGACGTCCCCATGGACCGGATGTAGGGGTGGCAGTTCCGATATTCATCTATATATGGCGATTGATTATGCGATTATTATGCTAGTGGGTCTAGCAGGCGTTGTCCTGGTGGGAATTCGTCTTTTGTGTGAGAATGTTATCTACATAATTCGATTCTATTGGGTCTATATGAGAAAATAAGTAAATAATTCAACGTCATAGGCTTCGAAACTACTTTCAGTTGAAAGATTAGTCTGTTATTACAGAAGTAGTAGAGTGTTGATTGAAATTTCAGACAAAATTTTCATCATTTTTGACAAATTCGAAATTTCATTATATAATTTAGACGAATTGGTCTGATGAACAGATGGCGGTGCTAGTATTAAATCCATATGATTCTAAGTTAGCACCAAACTTCAAACGATACATGTCAAAATTTGACTGCAGTCCGACCATTAGTTTGTGAGATATTGCGTTGTGAGTGTAGCTACTTCCGTTAAATGAAGAAAGATGGAAAAAAAGAATTTCGTGTGCTGATAAAATACTGTTTTTTGAAGGAAAAAAATACAGTTGAAGCAAAATCTTAACTTGATGAAGAGTTTTCGGGGTCTGCACCAGGAAAATCATTCATTAATTGGTATGCTAAGTTTAAACGTGGTGAAATGAGCACCGAAGACGGTGGACGCCCAAAAAAGGCTGTCACCGATAAAAAATAAAAAAAGTTCGCAAAATAATTTTGAATGACAATGAAGTGGAGTTGATCGAGATAGCAGACATTGTGAAAGAAACATCTGAACGTGTACATCATATCATTCACGAATATTTCTACATGAGAAAGATGTGTGCAAAATGAGTGCCTCGCGAGCTCACAATTGATCAAAAGCAACAACGTGGTAATAATTCTGAGCAATGTTTGAAGCTGTTTAAGTGCAATAAACCTGAATTTTCCGTCGATATGTGACAATGGATGAAACATGGCTTCATCATTTCCCTCCGAAGCCCAACGGACAGTCAGCTAAGTGATGAACCGAATACAAAGCGAGGAAAAACACAACAGTCATCTGGCAAGGTAATGGCATCAGTATTCTGGGATGTGCAAGGTATAATATTCATTGATTGCCTCCAAAAGGGCCAGACCATCAACAGCGATTGTCATATAGCGTAATTGGATCGTTTGAAGGATGAAATATATGAAAAATGGCCCCATTTGAAGAAAAAAGGTGCTGCTTCATCAAGACAATGCGTCGTGTCACAAATCAATGAAAACAATGGCAATATTGCATGAATTGGGCTTCTAATTGCTTCTGCATCCACCGTATTCGCCAAATCTGGCCCCCAGCGACTATTTACTGTTCTCAGACCTCAAAAGAATGCTTGCTGGAAAGAAATTTAGCGCCAGTGAAGAAGTTCTCGCCGAAACTGAGGCCTATTTTGAAGCGAAAGACAAATCGTACTAGAAAAATGGTATCGAATTGTTGGAAGATCGCTATAATCGCTGTATGGCCCTCGGTGGCAACTATGTTGATAATAAAATCGAATTATGCCGAAAAAATGTGTTTTACTCTTGCAGACCGGGGACTTTTCATTTGGCCTGTTATGACATAGGAAATGAAATTTTCACAAGCTGTAATTTCTCGGTGAAATAAGATATGGACTGCTGATTTCTGTATGTTATAAATCAACTAGTATTCTACGTAATTCTTGTATTTCAGAGGTCTAGGTTCAACAGTTTTGGAAATATAACGTTTCTTGTTGAGGTCTACTTTTCCATTATTTTTTTTCAAACTCAAAGTTCGATATTTCGAAATCTACTAGATTTACGAGAAAAACATAAACTTCATTAAAATCAACGGTCCGAATTCCATTCAAACCTAGCTTTTATCGCAGCCGCAAACACCCCAAAAGCGGCATCTGACGGCGGTTATTGCAGCTCCTACGCCGCTCGGGACAGGTGAAGGTCGTATCCTTCGTAATCCTGGCCCGAATAAATAACGGGCGGCCATATTTCTGCGGCAAGCCGAGCCGAGCACAGATGTAAATGTCCGAATTAACGGCGGCACGCAGCAAGGAGAAGTCCGGACGGGGCTTAATGCGGCCGGACGGCATATACGAAATTAAACATGCATTACGGCAGTTTTTCAGGGTTGAAAACCGTGCATGGGTGAACGCTTTACGTGATTTTATAGAGCGAGATTAGCAGGGCAGAGTTGCGAAAGGGCAATTTTTTCGCCACCAACGTGAAATATTGAGTCGGTGAATTTTTTTTTTGGTGCCGACAAACGCAAGTCTGATGTGAACTTTTAATGTTGTTGCAACCTCGAAGAGCAATTTTTTTGCTCTTCGAATGAGCTGGAAATATTAATTTAGCAGATACATATCAATGAGCAAAGTATTACTTTTCCTGCCTAGGCAGCAATATGATTGTTCTCATTGCGAATAAAACATTCAAAATTTTCTGACAATCCATATTTTTTGCCACCTTCCTTATTTCTGGAGGAATAAGTACTTCTAAGTCGCTATCACTGTCCATAATATGAATATATCCGATATTTTTCCAAAAAACTGTCAGATATTTCATAAGTTGTCAAACTATAATACACTCTATTAGTGTGACGTCACACACCGCCATTTTTGGTTCTCCTGTCAGTGTTCGGAATTCAAACAAATAAATTGTCATTCACATTAGTACGGTGTCGTTGAAGGAATTGGCTTATTTTCATAAATAAGAGTATTTAAGGAACGATTTCAGTATTAATTGATAGACAGAAGGAACGAGGTTAATACCAGTAAGTTTGAATCCTGTATCATTCCCCAGATTTTGTAAAAAGCCGTGTTTATTAGTTGAACTTCAAGTTCGAACTTACTGGCATTAATCTCGTGCCTTCTGTCTATCAATTAATAGTAAAATCGTTGCTTAAATAATCTGATTGATCAAAATAAGCCAATTTCTTCAATGATAAGGTACTAATTAGAATGACAATTTGTTTGTTTGGATTCCGAACACTGACAGGAGAACTAAAATGGCGGTGTGTGACGTCATCACTAATAGAGCGTAAAATCATGGATCATGGATCATGGAAATTTCCAAAGCAACCAACAATTGCGATTTTTATCAAATTTCATTTTAATTTATCACTACAGGAAAAATAACAAGATTATGTAAATTGAATTAATTTGCAAATACAATATCCTATATTTAGTATTATGAACAATCGGAACAAAAATTATATTTTCAACTCTGCAGAAGATTGACTGCCTCAGCTAAATTCCTAACCTCGCTACGCTCGGCAGACAATCTACTACTTTGCTGCTTAGGTAAACAAATATCTGTTCTCATAGTTCAAGTTCTTTATTATTCAATTTTATTCTATTCATCAATTTCATTTCCATTATTTTCTTTCAACTACTCTTAAAAATTGAGCATCCGTACTTTCTACCCTCCTGTACATTCAAATCTGATTGTGATCTACTACATATTTTAGCAGCATAAGTTCAAAACTCACCACTTACCAGTTTCACCAATAAATCAGCTTAGATATTCTTGACTGCACACGCTTTCAAGATCTTCATAGAATTTTCAGAATTCAAATATCCAAACAGGAATTGCTAAAAAAGTTTTTCTGAATCTGGGAAATCTGAGACACAAGAAAGAATCCACTCAAAACCTGAATCTTACTTATTTGTTATCAGTTGATACGTTAATAATCGGTGCCCTCCCTTCTCCTCACCATGGTTACCAAGACAGTAACTATGGTGAAGGAGAGGGAGGAGTACCGATTATCAAGGAATCAATCTATAATAAATAAGTAGAATCCCACCACGAAAATATAGGTAGGAATTTTTAGAGGCAAATTAAATTTCTTCCCAAATTTCGAGTTCAAATTCCACCAAAACCGGGAGCTCTACGAAGAATCGGTGAGCGATGCCATAATTTACGATCTCTGATTAGCCGAATTTCGATCTCACCTGAAAAATTTTTTGTCCAAAAATTTTCGTAAAATTTTCTATACCTGACCCTTAAAAATTTTTTGAAAAATAAAAGTTCTTTCATGGGAATATTATGTCATTTTATTGATTGATTCGACTATGTAGATTACGAAAATGCTTGCAGTTGTGCGGTCAGTACATTATTTCATAAATTATAGGCAAAAATATGAAGCTTTCAAAGAAAAAATTGATAATTTTCCCGAAGCTGCCACTTCTTCTGGCCATGAGCTACGCACTTGAAACTCCACTATGTTTTAGAGCGGAACTTGAAGTTTGAAAACGTTTTTATTTGAGGGATCTGTGACGAATAATTCAGGAGATATAACGATTTTTAGAGGCAAATTCAATTTTTTCCCAAATTTCGAGTTCAAATTCCCCCAAAACCGGGAGCTCTACGAAGAATCGGTGAGCGATGCCATAATTTACGATCTCTGATTAGCCAAATTTCGATCTCACTTGAAAATTTTTTTGTCCAAAAATTTTCGTAAAATTTTCTATACCTGACCCTTAAAAATTTTTTGAAAAATAAAAGTTCTTTCATGGGAATATTGTGTCATTTTATTGATTGATTCGACTATGTAGATTACGAAAATGCTTGCAGTTGTGCGGTCAGTACATTATTTCATAAATTATAGGCAAAAATATGAAACTTTCAAAGAAAAAATTGATAATTTTCCCGAAGCTGCCACTTCTTCTGGCCATGAGCTACGCACTTGAAACTCCACTATGTTTTAGAGCGGAACTTGAAGTTTGAAAACGTTTTCATTTGAGGGATCTGTGACGAATAATTCAGGAGATATAACGATTTTTAGAGGCAAATTCAATTTTTTCCCAAATTTCGAGTTCAAATTCCCCCAAAACCGGGTGCTCTACGAAGAATCGGTGAGCGATGCCATAATTTACGATCTCTGATTAGCCGAATTTCGATCTCACCTGAAAAATTTTTTGTCCAAAAATTTTCGTAAAATTTTCTATACCTGACCCTTAAAAATTTTTTGAAAAATAAAAGTTCCTTCATGGGAATATTGTGTCATTTTATTGATTGATTCGACTATGTAGATTACGAAAATGCTTGCAGTTGTGCGGTCAGTACATTATTTCATAAATTATAGGCAAAAATATGAAGCTTTCAAAGAAAAAATTGATAATTTTCCCGAAGCTGCCACTTCTTCTGGCCATGTGCTACGCACTTGAAACTCCACTATGTTTTAGAGCGGAACTTGAAGTTTGAAAACGTTTTCATTTGAGGGATCTGTGACGAATAATTCAGGAGATATAACGATTTTTAGAGGCAAATTCAATTTTTTCCCAAATTTCGAGTTCAAATTCCCCCAAAACCGGGTGCTCTACGAAGAATCGGTGAGCGATGCCATAATTTACGATCTCTGATTAGCCGAATTTCGATCTCACCTGAAAAATTTTTTGTCCAAAAATTTTCGTAAAATTTTCTATACCTGACCCTTAAAAATTTTTTGAAAAATAAAAGTTCTTTCATGGGAATATTGTGTCATTTTATTGATTGATTCAACTATGTAGATTACGAAAATGCTTGCAGTTGTGCGGTCAGTACATTATTTCATAAATTATAGGCAAAAATATGAAACTTTCAAAGAAAAAATTGATAATTTTCCCGAAGCTGCCACTTCTTCTGGCCATGGGCTACGCACTTGAAACTCCACTATGTTTTAGAGCGGAACTTGAAGTTTGAAAACGTTTTTATTTGAGGGATCTGTGACGAATAATTCAGGAGATATAACGATTTTTAGAGGCAAATTCAATTTTTTCCCAAATTTCGAGTTCAAATTCCCCCAAAACCGGGAGCTCTACGAAGAATCGGTGAGCGATGCCATAATTTACGATCTCTGATTAGCCAAATTTCGATCTCACTTGAAAATTTTTTTGTCCAAAAATTTTCGTAAAATTTTCTATACCTGACCCTTAAAAATTTTTTGAAAAATAAAAGTTCTTTCATGGGAATATTGTGTCATTTTATTGATTGATTCGACTATGTAGATTACGAAAATGCTTGCAGTTGTGCGGTCAGTACATTATTTCATAAATTATAGGCAAAAATATGAAACTTTCAAAGAAAAAATTGATAATTTTCCCGAAGCTGCCACTTCTTCTGGCCATGAGCTACGCACTTGAAACTCCACTATGTTTTAGAGCGGAACTTGAAGTTTGAAAACGTTTTTATTTGAGGGATCTGTGACGAATAATTCAGGAGATATAACGATTTTTAGAGGCAAATTCAATTTTTTCCCAAATTTCGAGTTCAAATTCCCCCAAAACCGGGTGCTCTACGAAGAATCGGTGAGCGATGCCATAATTTACGATCTCTGATTAGCCGAATTTCGATCTCACCTGAAAAATTTTTTGTCCAAAAATTTTCGTAAAATTTTCTATACCTGACCCTTAAAAATTTTTTGAAAAATAAAAGTTCTTTCATGGGAATATTGTGTCATTTTATTGATTGATTCGACTATGTAGATTACGAAAATGCTTGCAGTTGTGCGGTCAGTACATTATTTCATAAATTATAGGCAAAAATATGAAGCTTTCAAAGAAAAAATTGATAATTTTCCCGAAGCTGCCACTTCTTCTGGCCATGTGCTACGCACTTGAAACTCCACTATGTTTTAGAGCGGAACTTGAAGTTTGAAAACGTTTTCATTTGAGGGATCTGTGACGAATAATTCAGGAGATATAACGATTTTTAGAGGCAAATTCAATTTTTTCCCAAATTTCGAGTTCAAATTCCCCCAAAACCGGGTGCTCTACGAAGAATCGGTGAGCGATGCCATAATTTACGATCTCTGATTAGCCGAATTTCGATCTCACCTGAAAAATTTTTTGTCCAAAAATTTTCGTAAAATTTTCTATACCTGACCCTTAAAAATTTTTTGAAAAATAAAAGTTCTTTCATGGGAATATTGTGTCATTTTATTGATTGATTCAACTATGTAGATTACGAAAATGCTTGCAGTTGTGCGGTCAGTACATTATTTCATAAATTATAGGCAAAAATATGAAACTTTCAAAGAAAAAATTGATAATTTTCCCGAAGCTGCCACTTCTTCTGGCCATGGGCTACGCACTTGAAACTCCACTATGTTTTAGAGCGGAACTTGAAGTTTGAAAACGTTTTTATTTGAGGGATCTGTGACGAATAATTCAGGAGATATAACGATTTTTAGAGGCAAATTCAATTTTTTCCCAAATTTCGAGTTCAAATTCCCCCAAAACCGGGAGCTCTACGAAGAATCGGTGAGCGATGCCATAATTTACGATCTCTGATTAGCCAAATTTCGATCTCACTTGAAAATTTTTTTGTCCAAAAATTTTCGTAAAATTTTCTATACCTGACCCTTAAAAATTTTTTGAAAAATAAAAGTTCTTTCATGGGAATATTGTGTCATTTTATTGATTGATTCGACTATGTAGATTACGAAAATGCTTGCAGTTGTGCGGTCAGTACATTATTTCATAAATTATAGGCAAAAATATGAAACTTTCAAAGAAAAAATTGATAATTTTCCCGAAGCTGCCACTTCTTCTGGCCATGAGCTACGCACTTGAAACTCCACTATGTTTTAGAGCGGAACTTGAAGTTTGAAAACGTTTTTATTTGAGGGATCTGTGACGAATAATTCAGGAGATATAACGATTTTTAGAGGCAAATTCAATTTTTTCCCAAATTTCGAGTTAAAATTCCCCCAAAACCGGGTGCTCTACGAAGAATCGGTGAGCGATGCCATAATTTACGATCTCTGATTAGCCGAATTTCGATCTCACCTGAAAAATTTTTTGTCCAAAAATTTTCGTAAAATTTTCTATACCTGACCCTTAAAAATTTTTTGAAAAATAAAAGTTCTTTCATGGGAATATTGTGTCATTTTATTGATTGATTCGACTATGTAGATTACGAAAATGCTTGCAGTTGTGCGGTCAGTACATTATTTCATAAATTATAGGCAAAAATATGAAGCTTTCAAAGAAAAAATTGATAATTTTCCCGAAGCTGCCACTTCTTCTGGCCATGTGCTACGCACTTGAAACTCCACTATGTTTTAGAGCGGAACTTGAAGTTTGAAAACGTTTTCATTTGAGGGATCTGTGACGAATAATTCAGGAGATATAACGATTTTTAGAGGCAAATTCAATTTTTTCCCAAATTTCGAGTTCAAATTCCCCCAAAACCGGGTGCTCTACGAAGAATCGGTGAGCGATGCCATGATTTACGATCTCTGATTAGCCGAATTTCGATCTCACCTGAAAAATTTTTTGTCCAAAAATTTTCGTAAAATTTTCTATACCTGACCCTTAAAAAATTTTTGAAAAATAAAAGTTCTTTCATGGGAATATTGTGTCCTTTTATTGATTGATTCAACTATGTAGATTACGAAAATGCTTGCAGTTGTGCGGTCAGTACATTATTTCATAAATTATAGGCAAAAATATGAAACTTTCAAAGAAAAAATTGATAATTTTCCCGAAGCTGCCACTTCTTCTGGCCATGAGCTACGCACTTGAAACTCCACTATGTTTTAGAGCGGAACTTGAAGTTTGAAAACGTTTTTATTTGAGGGATCTGTGACGAATAATTCAGGAGATATAACGATTTTTAGAGGCAAATTCAATTTTTTCCCAAATTTCGAGTTCAAATTCCCCCAAAACCGGGTGCTCTACGAAGAATCGGTGAGCGATGCCATAATTTACGATCTCTGATTAGCCGAATTTCGATCTCACCTGAAAAATTTTTTGTCCAAAAATTTTCGTAAAATTTTCTATACCTGACCCTTAAAAATTTTTTGAAAAATAAAAGTTCCTTCATGGGAATATTGTGTCATTTTATTGATTGATTCGACTATGTAGATTACGAAAATGCTTGCAGTTGTGCGGTCAGTACATTATTTCATAAATTATAGGCAAAAATATGAAGCTTTCAAAGAAAAAATTGATAATTTTCCCGAAGCTGCCACTTCTTCTGGCCATGTGCTACGCACTTGAAACTCCACTATGTTTTAGAGCGGAACTTGAAGTTTGAAAACGTTTTCATTTGAGGGATCTGTGACGAATAATTCAGGAGATATAACGATTTTTAGAGGCAAATTCAATTTTTTCCCAAATTTCGAGTTCAAATTCCCCCAAAACCGGGTGCTCTACGAAGAATCGGTGAGCGATGCCATAATTTACGATCTCTGATTAGCCGAATTTCGATCTCACCTGAAAAATTTTTTGTCCAAAAATTTTCGTAAAATTTTCTATACCTGACCCTTAAAAATTTTTTGAAAAATAAAAGTTCTTTCATGGGAATATTGTGTCATTTTATTGATTGATTCAACTATGTAGATTACGAAAATGCTTGCAGTTGTGCGGTCAGTACATTATTTCATAAATTATAGGCAAAAATATGAAACTTTCAAAGAAAAAATTGATAATTTTCCCGAAGCTGCCACTTCTTCTGGCCATGGGCTACGCACTTGAAACTCCACTATGTTTTAGAGCGGAACTTGAAGTTTGAAAACGTTTTTATTTGAGGGATCTGTGACGAATAATTCAGGAGATATAACGATTTTTAGAGGCAAATTCAATTTTTTCCCAAATTTCGAGTTCAAATTCCCCCAAAACCGGGAGCTCTACGAAGAATCGGTGAGCGATGCCATAATTTACGATCTCTGATTAGCCAAATTTCGATCTCACTTGAAAATTTTTTTGTCCAAAAATTTTCGTAAAATTTTCTATACCTGACCCTTAAAAATTTTTTGAAAAATAAAAGTTCTTTCATGGGAATATTGTGTCATTTTATTGATTGATTCGACTATGTAGATTACGAAAATGCTTGCAGTTGTGCGGTCAGTACATTATTTCATAAATTATAGGCAAAAATATGAAACTTTCAAAGAAAAAATTGATAATTTTCCCGAAGCTGCCACTTCTTCTGGCCATGAGCTACGCACTTGAAACTCCACTATGTTTTAGAGCGGAACTTGAAGTTTGAAAACGTTTTTATTTGAGGGATCTGTGACGAATAATTCAGGAGATATAACGATTTTTAGAGGCAAATTCAATTTTTTCCCAAATTTCGAGTTCAAATTCCCCCAAAACCGGGTGCTCTACGAAGAATCGGTGAGCGATGCCATAATTTACGATCTCTGATTAGCCGAATTTCGATCTCACCTGAAAAATTTTTTGTCCAAAAATTTTCGTAAAATTTTCTATACCTGACCCTTAAAAATTTTTTGAAAAATAAAAGTTCTTTCATGGGAATATTGTGTCATTTTATTGATTGATTCGACTATGTAGATTACGAAAATGCTTGCAGTTGTGCGGTCAGTACATTATTTCATAAATTATAGGCAAAAATATGAAGCTTTCAAAGAAAAAATTGATAATTTTCCCGAAGCTGCCACTTCTTCTGGCCATGTGCTACGCACTTGAAACTCCACTATGTTTTAGAGCGGAACTTGAAGTTTGAAAACGTTTTCATTTGAGGGATCTGTGACGAATAATTCAGGAGATATAACGATTTTTAGAGGCAAATTCAATTTTTTCCCAAATTTCGAGTTCAAATTCCCCCAAAACCGGGTGCTCTACGAAGAATCGGTGAGCGATGCCATAATTTACGATCTCTGATTAGCCGAATTTCGATCTCACCTGAAAAATTTTTTGTCCAAAAATTTTCGTAAAATTTTCTATACCTGACCCTTAAAAATTTTTTGAAAAATAAAAGTTCTTTCATGGGAATATTGTGTCATTTTATTGATTGATTCAACTATGTAGATTACGAAAATGCTTGCAGTTGTGCGGTCAGTACATTATTTCATAAATTATAGGCAAAAATATGAAACTTTCAAAGAAAAAATTGATAATTTTCCCGAAGCTGCCACTTCTTCTGGCCATGGGCTACGCACTTGAAACTCCACTATGTTTTAGAGCGGAACTTGAAGTTTGAAAACGTTTTTATTTGAGGGATCTGTGACGAATAATTCAGGAGATATAACGATTTTTAGAGGCAAATTCAATTTTTTCCCAAATTTCGAGTTCAAATTCCCCCAAAACCGGGAGCTCTACGAAGAATCGGTGAGCGATGCCATAATTTACGATCTCTGATTAGCCAAATTTCGATCTCACTTGAAAATTTTTTTGTCCAAAAATTTTCGTAAAATTTTCTATACCTGACCCTTAAAAATTTTTTGAAAAATAAAAGTTCTTTCATGGGAATATTGTGTCATTTTATTGATTGATTCGACTATGTAGATTACGAAAATGCTTGCAGTTGTGCGGTCAGTACATTATTTCATAAATTATAGGCAAAAATATGAAACTTTCAAAGAAAAAATTGATAATTTTCCCGAAGCTGCCACTTCTTCTGGCCATGAGCTACGCACTTGAAACTCCACTATGTTTTAGAGCGGAACTTGAAGTTTGAAAACGTTTTTATTTGAGGGATCTGTGACGAATAATTCAGGAGATATAACGATTTTTAGAGGCAAATTCAATTTTTTCCCAAATTTCGAGTTAAAATTCCCCCAAAACCGGGTGCTCTACGAAGAATCGGTGAGCGATGCCATAATTTACGATCTCTGATTAGCCGAATTTCGATCTCACCTGAAAAATTTTTTGTCCAAAAATTTTCGTAAAATTTTCTATACCTGACCCTTAAAAATTTTTTGAAAAATAAAAGTTCTTTCATGGGAATATTGTGTCATTTTATTGATTGATTCGACTATGTAGATTACGAAAATGCTTGCAGTTGTGCGGTCAGTACATTATTTCATAAATTATAGGCAAAAATATGAAGCTTTCAAAGAAAAAATTGATAATTTTCCCGAAGCTGCCACTTCTTCTGGCCATGTGCTACGCACTTGAAACTCCACTATGTTTTAGAGCGGAACTTGAAGTTTGAAAACGTTTTCATTTGAGGGATCTGTGACGAATAATTCAGGAGATATAACGATTTTTAGAGGCAAATTCAATTTTTTCCCAAATTTCGAGTTCAAATTCCCCCAAAACCGGGTGCTCTACGAAGAATCGGTGAGCGATGCCATAATTTACGATCTCTGATTAGCCGAATTTCGATCTCACCTGAAAAATTTTTTGTCCAAAAATTTTCGTAAAATTTTCTATACCTGACCCTTAAAAAATTTTTGAAAAATAAAAGTTCTTTCATGGGAATATTGTGTCCTTTTATTGATTGATTCAACTATGTAGATTACGAAAATGCTTGCAGTTGTGCGGTCAGTACATTATTTCATAAATTATAGGCAAAAATATGAAACTTTCAAAGAAAAAATTGATAATTTTCCCGAAGCTGCCACTTCTTCTGGCCATGAGCTACGCACTTGAAACTCCACTATGTTTTAGAGCGGAACTTGAAGTTTGAAAACGTTTTCATTTGAGGGATCTGTGACGAATAATTCAGGAGATATAACGATTTTTAGAGGCAAATTCAATTTTTTCCCAAATTTCGAGTTCAAATTCCGCCAAAACCGGGTGCTCTACGAAGAATCGGTGAGCGATGCCATAATTTACGATCTCTGATTAGCCGAATTTCGATCTCACTTGAAAAATTTTTTGTCCAAAAATTTTCGTAAAATTTTCTATACCTGACCCTTAAAAATTTTTTGAAAAATAAAAGTTCTTTCATGGGAATATTGTGTCATTTTATTGATTGATTCGACTATGTAGATTACGAAAATGCTTGCAGTTGTGCGGTCAGTACATTATTTCATAAATTATAGGCAAAAATATGAAACTTTCAAAGAAAAAATTGATAATTTTCCCGAAGCTGCCACTTCTTCTGGCCATGAGCTACGCACTTGAAACTCCACTATGTTTTAGAGCGGAACTTGAAGTTTGAAAACGTTTTTATTTGAGGGATATGTGACGAATAATTCAGGAGATATAACGATTTTTAGAGGCAAATTCAATTTTTTCCCAAATTTCGAGTTCAAATTCCCCCAAAACCGGGTGCTCTACGAAGAATCGGTGAGCGATGCCATAATTTACGATCTCTGATTAGCCGAATTTCGATCTCACCTGAAAAATTTTTTGTCCAAAAATTTTCGTAAAATTTTCTATACCTGACCCTCAAAAATTTTTTGAAAAATAAAAGTTCTTTCATGGGAATATTGTGTCATTTTATTGAGTGATTCGACTATGTAGATTACGAAAATGCTTGCAGTTGTGCGGTCAGTACATTATTTCATAAATTATAGGCAAAAATATGAAGCTTTCAAAGAAAAAATTGATAATTTTCCCGAAGCTGCCACTTCTT
Source organism: Harmonia axyridis (assembly GCF_914767665.1). Classification (NCBI taxonomy): domain Eukaryota; kingdom Metazoa; phylum Arthropoda; class Insecta; order Coleoptera; family Coccinellidae; genus Harmonia; species Harmonia axyridis. The sequence continues at coordinate 43,212,792 of NC_059505.1, forward strand.
CTGGCCATGTGCTACGCACTTGAAACTCCACTATGTTTTAGAGCGGAACTTGAAGTTTGAAAACGTTTTCATTTGAGGGATCTGTGACGAATAATTCAGGAGATATAACGATTTTTAGAGGCAAATTCAATTTTTTCCCAAATTTCGAGTTCAAATTCCCCCAAAACCGGGTGCTCTACGAAGAATCGGTGAGCGATGCCATAATTTACGATCTCTGATTAGCCGAATTTCGATCTCACCTGAAAAATTTTTTGTCCAAAAATTTTCGTAAAATTTTCTATACTTGACCCTTAAAAATTTTTTGAAAAATAAAAGTTCTTTCATGGGAATATTGTGTCATTTTATTGATTGATTCAACTATGTAGATTACGAAAATGCTTGCAGTTGTGCGATCAGTACATTATTTCATAAATTATAGGCAAAAATATGAAACTTTCAAAGAAAAAATTGATAATTTTCCCGAAGCTGCCACTTCTTCTGGCCATGGGCTACGCACTTGAAACTCCACTATGTTTTAGAACGGAACTTGAAGTTTGAAAACGTTTTTATTTGAGGGATCTGTGACGAATAATTCAGGAGATATAACGATTTTTAGAGGCAAATTCAATTTTTTCCCAAATTTCGAGTTCAAATTCCGCCAAAACCGGGTGCTCTACGAAGAATCGGTGAGCGATGCCATAATTTACGATCTCTGATTAGCCGAATTTCGATCTCACCTGAAAAATTTTTTGTCCAAAAATTTTCGTAAAATTTTCTATACCTGACCCTTAAAAATTTTTTGAAAAATAAAAGTTCTTTCATGGGAATATTGTGTCATTTTATTGATTGATTCGACTATGTAGATTAAGAAAATGCTTGCAGTTGTGCGGTCAGTACATTATTTCATAAATTATAGGCAAAAATATGAAACTTTCAAAGAAAAAATTGATAATTTTCCCGAAGCTGCCACTTCTTCTGGCCATGGGCTACGCACTTGAAACTCCACTATGTTTCAGAGCGGAACTTGAAGTTTGAAAACGTTTTTATTTGAGGGATCTGTGACGAATAATTCAGGAGATATAACGATTTTTAGAGGCAAATTCAATTTTTTCCCAAATTTCGAGTTCAAATTCCCCCAAAACCGGGAGCTCTACGAAGAATCGGTGAGCGATGCCATAATTTACGATCTCTGATTAGCCAAATTTCGATCTCACTTGAAAATTTTTTTGTCCAAAAATTTTCGTAAAATTTTCTATACCTGACCCTTAAAAATTTTTTGAAAAATAAAAGTTCTTTCATGGGAATATTGTGTCATTTTATTGATTGATTCGACTATGTTGATTACGAAAATGCTTGCAGTTGTGCGGTCAGTACATTATTTCATAAATTATAGGCAAAAATATGAAGCTTTCAAAGAAAAAATTGATAATTTTCCCGGAACTGCCACTTCTTCTGGCCATGGGCTACGCACTTGAAACTCCACTATGTTTTAGAGCGGAACTTGAAGTTTGAAAACGTTTTTATTTGAGGGATCTGTGACGAATAATTCAGGTGATATAACGATTTTTAGAGGCAAATTCAATTTTTTCCCAAATTTAAATTTAAATAAGTAGAATCCCACCACGAAAATATAGGTAGGAATGGAAGGTTTTATTTTAAATGTTGAGTACTAGGCAGTCTGCTGAATTCAAATTCAACAGATGTGCTGAATCGAGAATTCATTGTGGTAAACAAACAAGTTCTTTTGTTTCCAATATGAAATAATGTTGTTTTGATCTTACACATTTATTGAAAACTGGTTCTGCAAAGAGGACTATCTCTAAATAATAATCACTTTTAGCACGATACAGCTTTCTGGATTACTTATGACAGATGTTGCCAACATGGTTGGTTTTGTTTACATCGCTAGACTTCTCCGATATAATACGTTCAAATTCATAAAAACTAAAAACAGATACAAGATATTTCTTATATGTGTAATGATTAATAGAATTAATACTTTCGTTATCTGTTGCCGATACGGTGGGTCTTTTTTACTACCTGCTAGGCCAGAGGCGTTAAAGTTTTCATCAACGTTCAAATTTCTTACCAATTTCATAATCATGCATTTGATTTGAAAAAAAAAATTATGAACCGAAACTATTTAAATCTTGATATTCGTCAAATAAAATATCTTGGTGGCATTCCTCGTGAAAGAGAATTTTTTGCTTTCGTATTTGATGACATTTTTACATAATTTATCCACTGAATCGATTAAAATCGATCAATGTCGATTTCAAGATCTGAACTATTTTCAATTCTATTCTAATTCCAATTCTATCTGTTCAAACAGATAGATATACAGATTATGAGTATATGGGAAACTTGCATATCAATTTCTGGCTAGGATAAGATCAAAATACAAGGTTGAATAAAAGGAAAGACTTACCAGAGAGCGGAGAAAGAAAGAACTTTTTACACCTGAAACAAAAATTGTCCTTATAAGAATAATTCGATTGTATATTCATAATTCATAATTAATACTATAGCGAATCATATTTCTCTGTTTCATTTCATCTTTAATGAATTAGCATCAAGTAATATCGGAATCAATTAAATATATTGTCTTTGAAATACGCTTCCCATTTGAGTCAAAATTCACTGCAGCCAAACTGCACAAATTTCAATTAAAAGGCAGAGTATTCTGTACAGAGGTCCAATATTCATCAGTTATCCAATTAATCGTCTTTTCCTACCAAACCAATTTTGTTTCAACGGAAAATGAAAAGGAGGGCGAAAGGAATCCCAATTTTATTGGAAAATTGGAGAATTATATTCCGCTTCCGCTACAAAATACCAGATTTATTCTTTTTCGCCAATTCTAACGAAAATTCTTTGATTTCGTTGGGGAAAAATGTACAAAGAAAAGCTCCCCCCAAAATTGAATCTGAATAATTGTTTTTTTTATGCCATTCTTGTAGACCCTGATCAATTATTTTGTGCGGTTTCAAATATTTCTTCACTTGCAGGGTAAGATGAAAATTTGTGTTTAAACGGTCTAAGGGTATTGCAAGTTGTGTAGAAGAGAATATTGAATAAAAAAATATTTTCAAATGGTTATTCCATATAGAGGGTGTTCCTTAATTGAAGGTCGAAGGAAAAAGTATAGGCCCGCAAACGGTCTGTTTTAGAGATACAGGTTGTTTCTTGTAGTCTGTAATCTTCGCTACAGATCGGGTAAATAAGTACCAAAACTTATAATTAATTCATTCATCATAGCTTACTAACTGGTTCTTTATAATAATTTGGAGTTTCCTGGGAATTACTAGAGAATTGTTTGAATTTTTTTCTCTCTAAATAGGTACCAGATACGATAAAACCACAAGAAACCAAAAATTGCAATACTCCACCGAAGTTTCTTCTTAAATTATTCTAAACTATCAGTGGTCCATCAAAAAAAGTTCTTGAAGAGAGAAGCAGGCAGTGTTCTAGATTAAATAATACCCTGTAACTTTGCGTTTGAAATTAAGATATCATATAATGAAAACTTGTAATTGAAATTGAAGTTGAAAATCTTGTGAAGAAAAGGTGCTGTGAGAAAGAAAATTGAAAAAGATCAAACTTAAACACACTGTATCTCGAAAACATATCGTTTGCAGGCTAATGTTTTCAGGACTTTTTTTCTTTGAATGATGCGAGAAATCTGTCATTTTCGTTTGCTCCTCCAATATAAGCACACCCTAAATGAAGGCAGAATCTCAAATCGATCGGATTCGTTGTTACAGAAATTTTAAGAATCTAGTTTTTTTTTAAATATACAATTTTTTATGGTTCTGACTTCTGACAATGTGATTAGATCAAAATTTTGCACGGAACTTGAAATTTGTATTTCATTAAATGCCGACAATCTCAATCTCAATTTTGTCGATTTTGTGGTCAAGAAAATATTTGGCAATTTTCATTCAATATTCTTCTTGGATTTTATATGGTTCTGTTAGAGCGATCAACATGAAATTCTGCACGAGGTTTTAAATTATCATTCTCAATCCCAATGCAAATTTTCATCCCGATCTAAAATGTAGTTTCGATATTAGCAGAAATACAGAAATCGTCGGCACAAACTCCAAAAAATACAGTTAGCAGAACAAACGCTCAAACCCCCAATTACCCTCCAAGTCTAACCGAATCCCCAAACAAAACAACCCCGGCGTACGTCAACCACAAAACGAAAAAAGAAAAAAACCTCTCCCACCCAATCGACTCCGATGCCAGAGTAAATTCTTCCACCCTCATTTTCCCATTTCATTGTCCGGACGGACTGATCCTATTAACAAGTTCTGCCGCGAAACCTTCATTGGCGTCGTCAATAATTGATTTCGTTCATTAGAAGAACCTACGAACGTCGACGGTCGTCCGATCCAGAATTACGTGTGTGGCCCCCCTTAACCGCGTCCGCTTAATTGGAAGTGGGACGGATTGATTGTGCGGTACGGTTTGTTTTCGTGGCGCAACGTTGCCGGCTGTATAATTAGTGGACGTTCGATTCGTCAATGACACCCTTGAGATTTTACGATCGGATGGAAGTTACATGTTGGCGATGTCTAAACTGTGCTTTATTTGCGGCTAATTTTTGACTGATGATGTCTGGACGAGTGGAGAATGGAGGTTTTCGAACTTTGGTGAGATGTCTGGGATGTTTGGGAAGGTTTGAATGAATGCTGCAGGAGTTTTATGGCTAATTTGCAAGTGCTGATGCATCCAGACTGGAGTGCTTCGGTTGGGACTTGAATTATCCACGAAAGGTTTTTCGGGAAAACGATGCATGTGAAACGTTTCACTGTTTGGTGTGCCGTGAGGCTGTCTACATAGATTGAGGGAGCATATGTCATTTTCAGTAAGCAAATTTTGTCCCCAACATGAACTATCACATTTGACATGAAGCGCGCGGAAATGAAAACATATCAGTGATACGATATTTCACTTAATTCGCGAGTTTCTCCACGAAGAACGCACTTCTTATGTCCCAAATTGAATCAAAGTTTCATTTCAACTCAAAATACATTGAGATGTATACCTAAATATATCAGACATTCAGAAAACAAACTTCAAGCGCGCCAAACGACGTGAAAAAACCGATGACACTAGGAGAGCAAAGGTTGCCAAACCTTGGATTTCAGCAGGTAAATACAGAATATAAAAAATATTCTGCTTATTATAAATTAGACAATAAGGAACAATGTCAGATTCCAAATATTCAAATTTGCATATTTAATCGGGAATCACAAAAATAAATATATTTCATTCAATATCCGTCAACGTAATCTAACCATGTTGGGGACAAGTAAAAATTGCGTATACTTCCTCTATCTATGTTTATTACCCTATGGTTAGCCAGTTACTCATGCATAGAATTTTTCATGTAATTATTGCAAAATTTCATCTCCAAATGCTCTACAGATTGATGGAGACAAAAGTTTGGTTGCAATTCGCGAAGAAGACACTCCAGATGAATTGCAGAAAATAGAGCTAGATCGACTCATTTAAACTGTAAACCTATCTCTGAAGTCAGGCAGAGCATGATACAAAAATGTTCATAAGGGACGAAATTCAATGAGCTCCTAGACAGCCCAACAAGCAACATAAACCGAACTGAATACAAAAAACGTTTCCAATCTCAGCTACTACCGTGTTTCAGATTTTGCTTACTAACCTCAACATGCACACATACAAGATCATATTGGCATTGCCAGAATCTAATTGCAATTTTGTGAGCTATGAAGTTTATTGATGAAAAAATCCTATTATTGAGCCATTGCTCCCTTGACTTCATTAGTTTAGACTCAATTTTCCTGTTTGGTGATCTCCTTTTGATCATCATTTGGTCTTCACCTTTGTAAAAGATTGACCTAAGCGTTATAGTGAACTCCGATCGATATGCTGCAGCACACCCAGTCCCCCATCCATATGCTATTTTTCATGACATAGTCTCGACAGATTTGGTAGCAACCACTATCTCGAAGTCAGACACTCAGATACCTATGAACTTCTTTCCATTCTTAAGAATTAGAAGGCACAGATTGATTTCATCCAGCCTGTGAGCACTGAAGCTTTAAAGGCCAAAGTTGAGTCAACAACATATTTTCGACTGGTAGTTTTTCTCGAGTGCACATTTTTCCCAAAGATATCAGTGATGATATATATTAATGTTGTTTTCAATCATTATTCTTCATTTTGAGCCAAATGAGCTAAAGATTGGCATCCTCCAATAGTCAAAAACTCAAATTCACCAATTTTCAGTTGAAGGAAGACATTACACAGTATCGCTAGACTTACATCTTTAACGTCATCGTTAAACAAGCTCGCAAAAAATATATCCTCAATCTACAACATCCAGCGACATTTTTCCACATCCCCGTCATTCCCACGCCCGAACTTCAAAACCAGATCCATAAATCCGGCCGCGACACATCCAGACAATCCCGAGAAATATCCAGACGTTCATCTGCGTGTGCATCTGACGCAAATCCCCTCTCTCCCACTCAACGTGCCATCTTTCCGAAACCGGGATCATATTCCCGGATCCCATTAGGGACGGCATTAGACGGCCGAAAGTTGCACAGAAACGTCGCGGGGGGGCACACAAATTAATTATCTCACAACGAAGGGGGCGAGCGCGGTGGGGAAAGAAACGACATGCGGCAGCACATGGCAAAAACTTTGTTATTGGGGATTATTTTCGGTCGGGTTGCGTAAGCGTCTTTCGTAGGAGGAAAGCCTCCTTTGATTGGTAAGTCCGTAGTAATAGCTTGAGGAAAAACGGAGGGAAAACGGGTCACGTACTCGGGAAACGTAGTCATTAGGATCTATGAGATATTATGAGGAAGCTTGCCGGATTTCCGGTTGTGTATATCGCTACGACTCCCAATTGCTTATTTTCGCGATTGCCATCGAGGTACGAAGTGTGTTTTTTTTAGGGGAATAATCCTGATAAAGAAGGATTCGAGGCAAAAAAAATCGAGGACGCCACTGGCGTGACGTCGACTCGGTTGTTCATTTGCTCATTTACACTTGGAGTCTATCCTGAAACCACCACATCGAGACATCTCTTATTAGAGCTAAAAATATAGTATACATCATATACAGAAGGCCAACAAAGGTTGGAGATACATTTGACAATCATAGTTCTGGGAGTTCTAGAAGTACAGCTGCCTCCGGTGGTGCTGCAGCCCCTGCTGCTGAAGAAGAAAAAGAAGAGAAGAAGAAGGAAGAACAAGCAGAATCAGAGTCTGATGATGACATGGGCTTTCGTCTCTTCGACTAAGCTTAAGAACAGCTGAACCATGTTATCAAATCCTTCAACCAAGAATTTCGTCTTCTACCAACCAATCTTTTGACGTGTATCTCACCCCCAAATATCAACATCAGCAGCGCATATTTCGCACCTCTCATACATGATGAACAAGTATCCACACTTTCAATAAAAAGAAATGTTTATATAGTAATAAGTGAGGTCTAATGACACCACTAATTTGAAGACCGCACCAAACAGGAACACGTTGACAATGGGAGGCTCTCGAATGCGACAATTTTCTTCGTTTCTGTTTACGTCAACTACAATAAATTTTACACTAGACTTGAAACAGCCATTCTTAAGGGTTTTCCAATTAGAAGTTTCATTTTGAATAGCCAACTATATGGGCAGTTTTCACGTAATTAGAAACATACAAATTGTTGCATTTGGGATTCGGAAAATACAAGAATGATTGTTGAAAACCCTTTCCATCCTCAGCTTATCACTGTTTTTGAACGGGTGGTTGGATGTTATTTAATCAAAATAAGGCTAGTGCAGTTGTTACAGTTAATGAATTATGCCACCGAGCTATAATGAATGATTTTTTTATGCCTGGAATTGGAATATATTTTACATTTCTGAGACCACGTTTATTTTCAATATGAGGAAGCTGCGTGCCACACAAGCAACGAAAGAATCACAATTTTGCAAGAAAAGTTTCCTGGTCGTTTTTTATTCCTCGAAAAGTTAAATAATTGGCTACCAAAATCTTGTGATTCAACACCTTTGGACTGTTTTGGAACCACTTGAAAGATAAGGTTCATTTCAATAGTGTACAATCGATCAATGGCCTCAAAAATGGAATTCGTGAAGTTATCGAAGACATACAATGCTAGTTGATAATAGAAAACTCCATGAAAAGGCTATGGAGGTGCAACAAAATGCAAATCTTCATGTTGGTCGAATCTGCAGTTTCGAAATTATCAAGAAAACAAAATTCCAAATGATTATATTTACGAAAACCCTAGAGGCATTTTCTCCCTTAACAAACATAACTGTTGCATTCCCTAGCTAACCTGAAAATTGCAGAAATCCACATATAATAATAGGGCAATCTGCTCAGGGATCATCAACTACAAAAAATAATGTCTTCAAAAACTCCAAACTTTCAACTCTATCACCTAAAAGCACTCAAATTCAGACCTTGATTCTTTCCTCATCCAAATCCCCTTCTACAAGACCCAGAACTCCGAAAAATTCAATATCCGATATTAATCCATAATTTAAGAATCGCGCGAAACTTTTTAGTTTAGCGAAAATTTGGTTCGGGATGGCGCAGACTGGTTTTATCGTTCGGCGATTTCCGCCTCTTATTAGTTTCCCTAATGGGTCACGTAGCGCCGTCGATCTGATTGATTCTGAAAGTTGCCACGACGATGATTCCAAGTTTCGGAAAAGTTCTGGGGAGGTGCGATTTTCCACCAGCTGGAAAGAGGAGGTGAAGGAGGAAGGAAGAGTCCTCCTTCCTCAGTCTTCGTCCGTTGGAATTTGAGTTTATCATTTAGGAAAGTTTCAGACGCTCCCAAGACTGTAGGTCGAGTTTGGTGAAGTTTTGTAATTCATAATTTGGACATGAAGGATTTAGAAGGTCGATGAGGGAAATTTCTGAGATATTCGATGGAAATTCTTCCGTTTGAAGCATCGAAGTCATCAGAACCAGGAGTGAATGGGTTCATTTCACTTTGCCTCAGATATATTCCAATATTCTTTCGTATTGGTATAGGGTGTTTTTTTTTCGAGGTATATAATTTTAAGTTGGCATTACTGTTCAAGATGACGACCGATTTAACAACTGTCAACTGATTTATTCTCAGTTTGGTTTGGAAATTCATCATGAATAGACTCACGCCTGAACAACGCTTGCAAATAGTGCAATTTTATTTCGAAAATAATGGTTCTGTGCGGAATACGTATCGCGTACTACGTCCATTAGCGATGAAGCGCACTTCTGAATGAATGGCTACGTCAACAAACAAAACTGCCGCATTTGAAGTGAAGCTAATCCTCGAGTGTATGTCGAAACACCGTTACATCCAGAAAAACTGACTATTTGGTGCGCTTTATGGGCTGGTGGAATCATTGGTCCGTACTTCTTCAAAAACGATGATGGCCAGAACGTTACAGTCAATGGTGATCGGTATAGAGCCATGATTACTAACTTTTTCATTCCTGAATTGAACAACCATGATGTCCAGGAGCTGTGGTTTCAACAAGACGGCGCAACATGTCACACAGCTCGTCCCAGAATCGATTTATTGAAAGACACGTTTGGTGACCGCCTAATTTCACGTTTTGGACCTGTGAATTGACCTCCAAAATCTTGTGATTCAACACCGCTAGACTACTTTCTGTGGGGCTATGTAGAGTCATTGGTCTATGCGGATAAGCCACAAACCCTTGACCATTTGGAAGACAACATTCGCTGTGTAATTGCCGATATACGGCCACAAATGTTGGAAAAAGTCATCGAAAATTGGACGTCCAGATTGGACTACATCCGAGCCAGCCGTGGCGGTCATATGCCAGAAATCATATTTAAAATGTAATGCCACAAGATTATCTTGCGGATAAATAAAATTCATGTCAATCGAATAATCCATCGTTGTTTTATTGCAATTTAAAGTTCTATAGCTCTAAAAAAACACTCCTTATTATCACAGTAGGTTGAGTTGCATACACAACGTTGAAAAATTTGATTGGATATTCGAAACTAACGACTGCACGTGCAAACAACCCCACGCTCAATCCAAAACTTCTCAGTTTTTCCCGACAAATCACGAAAAAAGAGCAAATAACGAAACTCAGCTACTTTTCCACCTACCCATCAACAAAACTCCGAACAGCTGCTAAAAGCGAGTCCATGTAAATCAAGGAGCATCATTCATTAACCGGCCCAAGGGCGCTTCACTAACGAATTAACCCTCTATCTCCATACCTACCCCGTATCGTCAATAATGAAATTGAGGGTTTCAAATCCAATATTTCCCTTTCTCGTTAACACCATCAACATCGGGAGAGGTAGGATTTTTTTTTATTCCTGGGGGTCGAAAAATTAAATAGGCCATCGCACGCGCAAGCCATTAGGCCTAGGTATATATGGACGGCGAGAATGGGGGGGGCTTGGGGTGCACACAAATTACCTTTTAATCCTGTGCGCGGAGCAATTTGACCCTTTTGAGCGGGGAACGCGCTCCACTATGGGAGGAAGCCAGAGGCCAAACGTTGGATCGTCGTAGGAGGCTGTGAAACCGGACGTTTGAGATAAACGAAGGGCCTTAATTGAATTTTTGGGTAGGTTGTGGGATTAGGGAGGTTTTTTTCGTCGTGAGGGTTGCATGCTTTGGTATCCGAGAGGGAAATAGCATGGAATTTGGCTGCGAGAAAGTCTTGATTAAATTAGGAAATTAAAAATATTGGTCGTAGAAGCACAATGGCAGGATTCATGCTGTTTATGCTAGCCATCCTACTTGGATATGCTTAACGAAACAGGTATTGTTGGGAAGTTCAAGGTGAAAACACTTGAACTACCTTACCATTTCAATATGTTTGGATGAAAAATATAATTATTATGATGAATTCCGGACTGTTCGTATTGAAAAATTGGTCAAGCTGATTAATTTTCAATATAAATAGTCCAATTGTCAGGCTTCCATTTCATCTTCTCATTCCTCTCGTTTTGAAAATTTTTCTAACACATCACTTAATTAGATCCCCACTGCCATACTACTTTTTTCTCCTTCAGTACCAAGCTTCAGCAAATGCATGCCACTATTTCGAGACATATAGTTCAGAGTGGATCGAGATACTGAAAGATATGTGAAGCTACATCTGTTGTTTCTGAAGAATGAATGAAAACGAATTTAGTATATTGACCAAACACTGTTCTTTGATTGGAAAAAATACTGTGCCACCAAAGCAATGGCTTATTAATTGTTATTTAGACTTTGCTCCATCGATAACAATAGATAAAAGGTGCTTCTGGAAATGAAATTTAGCTCTAGTGAAGAAGTGATTTCCAAGGTTGAAGCCTATTTCGAAAGCCAAAAGAATTTTTCTACAAAAATATTTATTTTCGGCAACCGTCCGGGAAGTGCTCACTTCCCGGACGCTTTTTCTCTGAGAAAGTAGCATTTCCCGGCCTAGTCCGGAAAGTACGTACTTCCCGGACTAGGCCGGAAAAGAATCATAGAATCCATAACAACCGAGATAACGGCTGACAGTTCATATGAAATTAGTTGTCAAAAATTTGCATGTTTTTTGATCGCAATCGTAATAAAATCTGGAAAGCAGCAGCGATAGTGTTATTTTACATGGTTGCCGAAAAAATATTGTACGCAACACGCCCGAAAATGGTTTTTTTGGACTCACAGACTTCCAGGACTCGCTTACGCTCGTCCTGGAATTTTGTCTCTTCGTCCAAAAAAACCCTATTTTCCGGACTTGTTACGTAAATTACTATTTTATTATATTTCATAGTCAGAGGAACATTGAAGTTCATTTATCACTCTTCAATGTTGATAGATGGGCTCAAGATTTTCAGAAATACTAATGTGACCACTCACTTTTGAAAATTTCAGGATGTTACTGTTAATTCTTAAGGCGACCAACCCTATTGGATACAAAGGAGATTGGCCAAGCATACGTTGAATTCCAGATCATTCTCTATGACGCTCACTGGGGATTCATCGGGTCAAGTAGCTTGACATTTTAACCAATTACTCGACTTGAAAATCGAGCTAGCGAAAAATTACATACTTGAGCTTGACTTGACTTGATTTTAGATGATTATTGCTTGACTTGATATCAAGCTACTTGATATTACTTGAGCTTGATATGCACGCGTCGCACGCCATATATTTCTGCAATCTCGTGCGCGCTTATACTAAATAAAGGGTTTCCTTGAGCGCCGAGAGACTGAAGCATTCGCCAGTGTGACTTTATTAGTAGTTTTCTCACATTTCCATGAAATCTATTGGTAGATTTTGGTAGTTTGAGAAATATCTTTTCAAACTTGGCCAAAATGGCCAAGGATTTTTTATCAACGCCAGCATCTTCAGCTCCTGTTGAATGAAAATTTTCCGGAGCTGCTCCTACAGTGACAAAAACCCGCAATAGAGTAGGCGACAGATCTCATGTATCTTAGATCCTGGATGGAAAATTATGAAATCAAACAAAGCCTGGAGGTTTCTAAATATTGAGAAACTTTATTTTTCATCATTTTTCATTTTGTTATGATTAATGGTGATTTAATTTATGTTTCTATTTCAAAAAAGTTGACATTTTCGGTTCTTTAACGAGAATTCGACTTGAAATCAAGTCAAGCTCAAGCCAAGTAGCTTGGAAATCAAGCCAAGCCGTGAATCCCTAGCGCTCACATTGTATTTCACTGTCGATTCTATGGATGGAGAGTGAATTTTGGACAATCTTAAGGCAGCGTTGCCTGAAAAATCCGTATTTCTGAGCATCTTGAATAGGCAATAGGGACAAATATTCTTATTCCCAAGTTCACTACAACCAGGTTTCAGTTGATTTTGTATAACTCCTCCAGACTTGTGCTTCTGCCATATTTTTAAAAGCTAGAACTAAACAAGATGAGAATTTGGCTCCACTTTCTCCCAATCACATTTCCCCTGACGTAATAATTCAAAGTGGGTTGTGAATTTCATCCCCTCGACTGATTCCAAAAGTCAATTACAGTAAAATAACAACCCAAAACACCATTGTTGTGCTCTTTTCTACCTCCCTCATCTTCGAACACCCACCTCTGTGATTATATCTCTTTCCGACTTCCACCGGAACTGGTCTTATTTGCCACTTCCCCCGTTTCCTTGTTAACTTCCACCTCCAATCCCTCTAATATTTGACGAAATAACCCTGTCGATCGTCTCTGAAACCTAGACTTCATAATTGAGCCTCCAATTAGCCTTCTACTGTTTCATTTCCGCTCAAATATTGATTCGTCATATTTCAACGGGAGGGTCATTACAGGAAAATTGGAGAGAATGGAGAGTGGGAGTGTTTTTCCTTATCTGGTCGATTGATCGAGGAACAGACCGGTAGTTTTTCAACTGTCTGCATTCGGGAATTGAGAGCTTTGAAAAAGAGTGGTGGGAGATTTTTTAGTTTGTGAAATTTATTGCTGATCCTTGATTTTATCATTTGCTAGGTTGGTAATGTTGGTTTTTCTATGTTTCAAGTTGATTCAGTCGAATATTTGACTGCCACATAGAATTTCTTATGACAGGATTGTAATTATCAATATATGGCACTTCAGAGTGAAAATTTCATCGCTAAAGCATCCTATTATATTGCCTATAACACCTTTAATCCTTTAAATGGAAGAGAAATTTCATTGACCAAAATAAACATGAGAAGTTACAGAGGTTACAGAGTATCACCTGGCGACAGTTCAATATTTTTTTTTAAGAATATTAGAAGAGATGTCTTCAATAATTCCTTTAATAGGAATGATATCCTTCGAAAATTAGCTGGTTCCTCATGGAGCTGGTGCCAGCAATCTTCGTACAGCAGCTTTGGCCTTGATTTTTTTCTGCTGCTGATTATTGTTGTTCTGTTTGGTTCAATAGTGCTCATGCCCATAAAATTGATGCAGATCTTAACGTTTCTATGAAAATTATCAGTGGAACTATTAGATCTACACCTTTACATTGGTTACCAGTGCTATCACATATACTTCCGCCTCATATTCGTAAACAGGTCTCAGTCAAGAAATCTTGGAAAAAATTTCATTTCTACCCGAACTTATTACCAATTGTATCTTACCTCCCAGATACTAGAATTGTCAGATTAAAGTCACGCAAACCTTTATGGATCAATACCTTCCTTTAATCTAATGAAAGTGACAAGGAAATTTGGCGTTCGGAATGGAGTTCTTGTAATGTCTGCAACAAAAGTCTAACCGTTGATCCTTCAGAGAAAGTTCCAGGTTTCAGTCTCCCTAAGAAAATTTGGTTTATTTTAAATCGACTTAGGACTGGTCATTGTCGTTGCAATAATATGCTCTTCAAATGGCATTCTATTGATAGCCCACTATGTGTGTCTGCTGTCGAAGAAACCATTGACCTGCACTTGGTGAATACTTGTCCAATTTATAAATTTCATTGTGCTTTCCAAGCTATCCACCCAATTTCAGATTCTTTTTTAGAATGGATCGCTAAATAATGGAGACTAACATTTATTACTCCCTTCTGGTTCTTTTCCTTTTTGTTTTCAGATTCAATTATAAAGTCGTCAACCGTTGGTGAAGAGGAAGGATAGAGAAGATTTTGTTTGGATGAAGAGGAAGCCCTTCAATATGAATATGTCAGCTTATTCTGTAAACCAATACACAAAGCAGTAACTACACCTATACGGGGAGACAGAGTTTTGCTTAGGTTTTTATCTGTTCTCTTGTATCATACGTTGAAATGAATGATGCCCCTTTTACATTTTCTCTGCTAATACTGAGATTACATCTATACATGCTTTGTTGTTATTTTTTGTATTGCTCTATCTCGAAGGATCACATATATAGGTATCTGGACAGCTCGAATCGCGATCATGGCCGATTTCCAATCCGTCGAGCACCCGTAGCCCGAACTCTGTTCTCGAAGTCGACAAAGTGACCCGGTTTTGGCCCCTTTATTGCGTGATTTACGGAAGAAAGCAGTTCGTGTCCCCTTTCAACGGCAGCCTCGAGGCAGGCGAAGCCATGTCCGAATTATCTTTCTGCTTGGCCGGTTCGCCCCGGAGAACTTTCCCATTTTCGCCAAGTAATTAATTAGACCCGTCGAAAAGTTCCGATTGGACTCTGGCGCGGGCCTGGGAGACCGTTAAAATGGAAATTCTGATATATGTGAGTTGTTTACAGCCAGTTTCGTTCGATAATCGCCCGGAAGGGGGCGGTGAGACTTGGAAGAAACTCGCAGATTCTATACCCTTTCTTTTTTGTTAGGAAACCTTTGGAATCATGTAAGAAGAACAAATTCAACATTTCATGATATTTATTTTCACAGTCAACTTTTGGATATTATAAAGTCTAAACATCGAACGGAAAAATCTATACATTATTTTTCTGGCAGAGTATTTTTCATAGTTTATATCATACATTCCTCTTTGAAATGAAATAAACATTAATTGATTTCTCTTGAGGTTAAGATGCAGAATTCGAGGCATTACTTGATCAAGACTAGTGTCAAGAGCAACAAAATTTGGCAGGATCATTGGGAGTGACGCAACAAGCCATTTCAAAACGCTTGAAAGTCATGGGAATGATTCAAAACAAGGAAATGTTGAACGGCGTTTGTTTACTCGTTTGTTTTTCATAATAAAGCCTGGAATAATAGAAAAAAAAAGGCGGAAGCATAGTTGTACACCTATTGAAAATGTCCCCGTTTTTTTTTAATATCGAAATGAAATCTCTTATTGTAAACCCCGACGAACAAGGCTAGCCGATAATAGTCACCAGTTTGTCGTGCATCTTTCTACAGCTAGGACATCGGTGTATCAGAAGGCTTTTCTTTACCGAACTGCAAGGCTATGGAATACCCTACCTCAAGATGAATTCCCCCTTGGTTACAACTTACAGCAGTGTAAGACACGCACAAACCGATTTCTTCTAAATTCATCTCGGGGCGCTTGAAAGGACGTTTTAAACTCAGTCAAAAACCCCAATCGCAGTAGACAACTTCGAAACCCTACAAAAATTGTATTTCACCTTCCTTCTCTTTGTCACTCTGTCCTTCCTTCACTTCATCCTACTCAAAAACCGGTAACGTCGAATGATAATCTCACCTGGAAGTCTTCCACATCGGCGATAAGCCTCACATCTATTTTCTAGCCTCCATAACTTGCGCCACATCAACCGAATGTGCACTGTTCTATTCGACGTAAACCCCAATTCGTTTTGCTCGTTGATTGCTTTTTCTCAAGCCGACGTTATAAAAGATGATACAGAGGCAAATACCTGGAATATGCTAAGCCAGTTCCAAGGAAGCTGGTGCATCAAACCTCTTACAAGCGGATTACAGTTTGGCGAGCAGTTCAAAAGAACGATACTTGACGTGTGGCGTTTGCAACAACACATGATAGTCCAAATGAAACGCTGTTGGCAGTTGGCCAAAAAAAAGGAATGGATAAAACATTCAACAATAAAATGAAATATGTTGTATATTTTATAATTTATAAGCGTTTATCCAATTTGTGGCCATTGAACTGTCTTTCACGTGATCTCTTATAGGCCTTGATTCTTGTAAGGTAATTTTCGATGACTCGACGACATAGGGATTCATCAAGCCAAATAGCTTGACATTTTAACCAACTACTTGTCTTGAAAATCAAGCTCGTGAAAAATTACTTACTTAAGCTCAAGTAGCTTGATATTAAGTCAAGCAATAAATATCTAAAATCAAGCCAAGTCATGGCTTGATTTTAGATATTTATTGCTTGACCTAATATCAAGCTACTTGATGTTACTTGAGATTGATATGTACGCGTCGCAAGGCATATATTTCTGCAATCTCGTGCGCGCTTGAACTAAATAAGGCGATTCTTCGAGCGCCGAGAGACTGAAGCATTCGCCAGTGTGACTTTATTAGTAGTTTTCTCATATTTCTATGAAATCTATTGGCAGATTTTGTTGGTTTCAGAAATATCTTTCCAAACTTGGACAAA
This sequence comes from Harmonia axyridis, assembly GCF_914767665.1. NCBI lineage: Eukaryota > Metazoa > Arthropoda > Insecta > Coleoptera > Coccinellidae > Harmonia > Harmonia axyridis. Next base: position 43,229,773 of record NC_059505.1, read on the forward strand.
ATGGCCAAGGATTTTTTATCTACGCCAACATCTTCAGTTCCTGTTGAAAGACAATTTTCCAGAGCTGCTCTTACAGTTACATAAACGCTCAATGGGTCAGGGGACAATTCTATGAAATGCCTCATGTGTCTTAGGTCCTGGATGGAAAATTATGAAATTAAACAGAGCCTAGAGGTTTCTCAATAATGAGAAACTTCTTTTTTTCATTATGTTCTATTTTGTTATGATTCATAGTGATTTAATTTATGTTTTTATTTCAAAAAAGTGTTTTTGCAAGGTTCCTCCTCATTTCTTCATTTTTTTTTATTGATGTGACACTACACAATAAAAAGCTAAAAATTTAGTAGCTTGATATGATTCAAGTACTTGATAAATAAATACTCGACTTGACTTGAGATTGTAAAATTACTAGTAGCTTGAAATCAAGCCAAGCCGTGAATTCCTAGTTCTGTTTGACATATGTCATTGAAAGAGGGCTGTGAAATGCAGACAACTACACGGATAACCCAGTATTATCCATTCGAATGGAATGATAGATCAATAGATCGAGTCAAGGTGACCTTCGTTCCACGTAGGAACCCATCCTAATACGCTACGCAGGATTGGAGAAAGATAAGAGCCTGATCCGTTTTATCATTCGCTTCTCATTAATATTCAAACCATAGCTACGACGGAGTACAGGAAACATCATCCACTTTGTTTCCGATATCGGTGTTGAATAAAATCAATAGCGACTTTGTTCGCTGGGGTCTTCTAAATAAAACATACCGGGGATTGGGAGTCGGATTTCTAGAGCGGCTTTTCTTTTAGACGTAATATTAGGTTACGGTCCCAGGAATGGGAAAAAAAAGCACCTATTTAGGGAGAGAGTTACATGGAGGAAATTCTGAATAACTTAACATTTACAGGGTGTTCCCAAATTGGAGGTAGAAAGGATAATGACAGATTCCTTGGAAGAGAAAAAAAAGTTTTATAAACATGGACCCGCAAACCCGTTGTTCTCGAGATACAAGGTGTTTCCTGCAGTTCAATATTTTTGTGATGATTATACCAGTTTGTCAAATCTTTCTCAATATTCGTCACAGATTGGATAAATGATTACCAAAACGCAGGATTAAATTAATATTACAGCTTACTAACTGGATCCTTATAACTTGGATTTTTCTGAGGATTGCTAGAGAATTGTTTGATTTTTTTCTTCCAAATCGACAGAACTACAAGAAACCCAAAAGTGTAATACTGGACCAAAGAAAAAAGCGGGCACTGCTCCAAAAAAAAATTACATACTATAGATTTGCATTCAAAATGATCATATCACATGATGAAAACTTCAAATTGGAATCTTCTTCAGCCCTCTTTCATCCAGTTTCGGACATAGGCCTCTTCCAGTTTTTTCCATTCTTCTCTGTCTTTTGCTAATCTCATCCATTGCTTGCCGGCTACATCGACTATGTAGTCTATCCATCTTTTTCTCGGTCTTCCTATGCTTCTTTTCGCATCTCGAGGTCTCCAAAACATCACTTTGTGTGACCATCTCTCCACACTCTGCCTTGTAACATGTGCCACCCACTGCCACTTAAGTTTCGCTATTCTACTCATGATGTCAGTTACCCTGGTCTTTTTTCGTATTTCGGTGTTCGGAATTCTGCCCCTCAAACTTATTCCCAGCATAATTCTTTCCATGGCTCTTTGACTTACTCTCAGTTGTTCTGCCACTTTTTTCGTTATTGGAATATCTATTCCAAATTCAAGTTTTTTCTTGTGAAGCTGAGGTGTTATTAGGTAAAAACTTTAACACCTTATATCTTGAGAACAAAGCGTTTGCTGGCCAATGTTCATAGGAATTTTTTTTCTTGAAATGATCCGAAGAATCCTACATTTTCGTTCGTACCTTGAATTATGAATTTAAGGCCTCGTTTCCCAATCAGCCTCTTCCCAATAGATATCCTCTCTCGCAAAATCCAAACGCGCCCTTCGATGGGCTGGGGTTAGAGCTGGGCCTCTTGCCGAGACACGAGGCCTTAAATCATATTCTCTGAGGCGATTTCTTATTGTCTGAGTGCTAATTTGCACCCCATGAGTTTGCTCAAGCTTATTTTGAAGGAGGCGAGCGGTTGCAAACGAAGAAACTCTCGAGTTACGTTCTTGAATGGCAGTTGTTACCCGTGGTCTACCCTGTCCTGGTCTTCGGACATTCATACCTGTCTCCCTGAATCGCTGCAACATTCTGGACACACTTGTATGGGAAACTCCAAACCTTCCTGCAATTCTTGTGTATGTCCACCTTTCTTCTCGCAAAACTACCGCTTTGGCACATTCCTCTTGGGTCAAATTGCGTGTTTCGCGTTGTATAGCGATCGAGTGTAGAAAATCAAACGAAAGAAAAACTATTGATCGCTAGAATTGATCAGGTACAACTGATTTCAAAATCTGATAATCTCATCTTTTTTTATTCCTGCCAGGAAAAAACATCTGTATTGAAGAAAAACGTTGAAAGTGGATAACATTAGCATGCATAATTCTGATAAAAATAATTATCATTGAGAACACCTTCAGTTGTAGAATAAATTTGAGATTTCCATAATTTGAGTTAATTCTTTTGCGCAGTGTAGTTTGATGAGAATAAATACTGTTCTTCCCCCTCGCTGTTTCTGTCACTGAAAATAGTAGAATTTGAAAGGAAAATGAACTCCATTCGTCTACGATTCGAATACGAGAAGAATTTCATCAAAGGAGCAGTCTTTCTCTTTGGTGCTCTCGTTTACGTGTTGGATTGGCATGGAATCGCTATGCAGACGAACAATACGCATGGAAGAAACGATAAATTCGTTAGACTCGGCTCCATTCTAAAGTCGCAGGCAATCGTCCATATATCAGATATATAAACCCAGACGGCGTGGGGCGTATGAACCCTGTGTAAGACTCGACGACAAGAATTCCAATATCGAAGGAATTTCGAACGGAAACAAGGCTGAAATTGTCGTATTTACGGCATCAAAACCCGTATCTTGTATATCAAGCAAATAATGGAATGACAACACCAAGGGAGCAATCAGTTGTGTCAAATATATCGGAGTAATGATTGATGGAGGAAGCCATAAGAGTGAATACGTTGAAAACTCGATATCGAATTAGAAATAGATTCCGTTGGCTCAAATAGAAGGACAGAGTTCTTTATGTTGAGTGTGTTGGATCTTTCTTTGATTTTTCAGTCTCAGATGATCTAGACTGCGGAAATTCTACTAACAGTATTTTCCAGAGTATATTAATAGTTGAGAGAATAGAGAAGTCTGTGAAATCACTTAACGGCTTATCAAGCAAAACATACCGTGTTGACAGCAGCTGCCTTAAGTAATCCAGAAGGCTGTATCCTCTTCAAAAAAAACAGTTTTCAATAAAATGTATCATCAGAACAATCATATTTATTATTTTAGAGACAACATAAACTTGTACGTTTATCACAATGAGTCATCGATTCAACACATCTGCAGAATTTGAATTTAGCTGACTTCCTGATGCAGGGTTTTCGAATAAGAAGTTTCATATTGATATTGAAAGAAAACTAGTATATTTTGAAAGAAGTCAATGAATATTTATTTCACTATAGAATGAAAGCTCCATATTCTTTTCATGAAATTTTCCAATTAGGGATTCATCAAGCCAAGTAGCTTGAGATTTTAACCAATTACTCGACTTGGAAATCAAGCTCGTGAAAACTTACATACTTGAGCTTGACTTGACTAGATTTAAGATATTTATTGCTTGACTTGATATCAAACTACTTGCTATTACTTGAGCTTGATATGCACGCGTCGCAAGGCTTATATTTCTGCAATCTCGTGCGCGCCTAGACTAAATAAGGGGATTCCTCGAACGCCGAGAGACTGAAGCATTCGCCAGTGTGATTTCATTAGTAGTTTTCTTACATTTCTATGAAATATATTGGTAGAATTTGGTGGTTTTAGAAATATCTCTCCAAAATTGGCCAAAATGGGCAAGGATTTTTTATCAACGCAAGCACAAGCCAAGTAGCTTGAAAATCAAGCCAAGCCGTGGGTCCCTATTACCAATTCGCACATTTGCGGCTGTATATCCTCGATAACTTCACGAATTCCATCTTTCAGGCCTTGAATCGACTGTGGAGCAATGACACTAGCGTCATTTTCGAATGAGCAAGGTTCAATGACACCACCAGCCCAAAAACCTTCAACACGTGAGAATGATGAGACTTTTCAACAATCATTCTTGGATTTTCCAAGCCCCAAATGCGACAATACTGCTTATTAACGTAGCCTTCGAGGTGAAAATGGGCCTCATTACTGAAGATCATTTGTCGATAAAAATCCAGATCATTTTGAAGCATTTCAAGGACACAATTAGCGAAGATACGATGTTGCTGGTCATCGACCACTTGAGTTCTTGTATTAACTCTACTTCGCCATTGCTTAGAGCTGAGAGTAATGAGGATCTTCTAATATTATTGATGTCTCTTCAAAGATACAATCAGTAAAGAAACTGAACTTTAAAAGCCTTGCCACTGCTTGGAGCTGAGACTAGTTGAGGATCTTCTGATATTGTTGATGCTCCTTCTGCATTAAAGCCTCAGTATTTTCGAAAATGGAATATTACTACCTTCTGCATTCTTATTATGAATATCATTCAGAAACTAATGATTGCAGATTCTGCAGAACTTGGCTAGAAAATCCTGATCACCTGGTTACAGAATTCCTGGCCATTGCAAGCCAACGCAAAAAATCCTTTAGACAAAGAACTTATAGGACCGAGAATGCAACCTCCTTGAAGTAATCTTTATAGTGGAACTATTAAATCTCTAGAACTAGGAGACGAGCTTCTGATGTTGTTGATGACCCTTCTGCATAAATGCCTCAAGAATCTTGAAAAAGCAAGAATAATAGTACACAAAGATTGAACAACATTCAGCAATGAACTTGTACAAAAAAAAAGAGAAAATATATATTATCAACAGCAGCTAACTGAGATACTCCAAAACGCCCCATCCAAATCCCCAACCTCATCGACCTTCACTCAACCTCAATCCTCCGTCAATAAAATCAATATACCGAGTGTAATGCACGTCGAATCGGACAAGACAGCATCTCCGATGTCCGCTTTAGGATCTCCAGCCCAAAGCCGGCTTCGCCCGCTCGGGAGATATCAATTAGTCTGGGTCTAATAAGTGGCCGCCTCCTCCACCCCCCTCATATTTTATGTGGGATCGTCCCGAGAGATTTGGGAGGAGATATTCGCGGCGGTCTTTGTTCTCCCTTCAGGCCCGACGTGCCGCTCCGCTCTGCTGGGGCCATTGTGCGTGAAACGTGAAAAAAAAATGTGGGCGATCGTTTTTTGCCGCGGTCTCTGAGGTATCTGATCCTGGGATTCGGTTTCTGGGGATCTTTATCTGCTTCCTGCTTCTTGGAGGGTTGGGACGGGAATCGATCTAATTCGTTTTGTTGGGGTGGCTTTGTGATCGTGATGTTGGTGATCGTGCTGGGCACTAATAACTTGGAATGGAAGGTTAGACCCAAAAAAGGGTATAGTAATCTGCTCTAAAAGTTAAGGTGCTATTAAGGCACTGAGCTTCCTTGTTTCCACAAAATCTGAAAAGGAAGATATAGGGTGTTTTTTTCGAGGCTTTGAGTCGACATTACTGTTCATGATGGCGACCGATTTAACAGCTGTCAAGTGATTTATTCTCAGTATGGTTTGGCAATTCATCATGAATAGACTCACGCCTGAACAACGTTTGCAAATAGTGCAATTTTATTTCGAAAATAATGGTTCTGTGCGGAATACGTATCGCGCACTTCGTCCATTTTATTTTGTTTAGCGATGAAGCGCACTTCTGGTTGAATGGCTACGTCAATAAACAAAACTGCCGCATTTGGAGTGAAGCTAATCCTCAAGTGTATGACGAAACACCGTTGCATCCAGAAAAACTGACTGTTTGGTGCGCTTTATGGGCTGGTGGAATCATTGGTCAGTACTTCTTCAAAAACGATGATGACCAGAAAGTTACAGTCAATGGTGATCGGTATAGAGCCATGATAACTAACTTTTTCATTCCTGCATTGCACAACCATGATATCCAGGAGCTGTGGTTCCAACAAGACGGCGTAACATCTCACACAGCTCGTGCCATAATCGATTTATTGAAAGACACGTTTGGTGACCGCCTAATTTCTCGTTTTGGACCTGTGAATTGGCCTCCAAGATCTTGTGATTTAACACCGCTAGACTACTTTCTGCGGGGCTATGTAAAGTCATTGGTCTATGCGGATAAGCCACAAACCCTTGACCATTTGGAAGACAACATTCGCCGTGTTTTTGTCGATATACGGCCACAAATGTTGGAAAGAGTCATCGAAAATTGGACGTCCAGATTGGACTACATCCGAGCCAGCCGTGGCGGTCATATGCCAGAAATCATATTTAAAATGTAATGCCACAAGATTATCTTGCGGATAAATAAAATTCATGTCAATCGAATAATCCATCGTTGTTTTATTGCAACTTAAAGTTCTATAACTCTAAAAAAACACCCTTCAGAAGAAGATTGCATGGATTGAGACATAAATCAAAAGACAATGGATCAGAATCCTCATACAATCTCAGTTGTCCATAAAAAAAATCAAGTGATGTTGTCGTTTTACATCAGCGAAGAAAATGAACCAGATTGAATTGAAACAACCAGATGGTACATGATGTTGTCAACATCTGGACTCCTTAGGTCCATCCCATCAACGCAATACATTTCCATCCTTCCTTCCTGTCACCTGCAGACCCTGCAAAAAGTCCGGCTACAGGAAAACTCGGGAAAACCGTCTAGGAAATCTCTCCAACGCTGGAGTACGGCCTCAAATGGAGTGTAGTGACCTTTTCGGACGGTGAGCGTCACAGGAAATAACGCAATTTCATGCTACAACGATGGAGAACCCAATTCCATCCACGATTCGTGTATATTTGATGCAGACCAGGCCTCATGAAATATTACATGTAGAGCGGACCTGGGAGCCACACACGTATATCGGCTCTATAAACTACCCGGAGAGGGGGGGTGGGGGGTTGGTTCGGGGATGAAAATAAAAATAATTCGAAGGGTCGTGTCACGGGGACACCCCTAATCGAATTATAAACGTGCCGGGCGAAGTAGGCTTCAACTTTTTATTATTTCTCCTCCAATCGTGTCACTTTGTTGCTGCGGGTCAGCAAAATCGATATGGGGGTTATTACGATATTTCCTCCTGGGGACGGCGGTGCACTTTGTTCCCCTCCAGGGTTCGGATGATGGCTGCTTAGTGTCCTAAACAAGTGTGGGGAAGGAGATATATTCCAATAGAAACAATAGGTAGCTTTTTCATGTTGAGATCAGGTATAAATCTTCGTTTTTCTATCCGAGTAGTCATAAATTTTACTGAACTGTACTGAAGGATCATACAAGGTACTCCAACGAAAATTTAAAACGTCGATTTTCTGACTTTAAAATGAAAATTGCCCAGACCCGTCAGAATCTGATTCGAAGGGAAACAACTTTTCCACTTTTTTCATCCCTGTAACTTCAACCCCCTAAACTGGGGGAACCCAACCCCTTGATTTCGAATAAGGTTGAGGGATGTTGCGATAACTTATTTTGAAGGTCGAATCGAGTACTATCTAACCCTTAAACTTCACTCCAAAATATCCATCGATAATGAAATAACAGCGAAAATTGTGAAAGAGGCATTGTGAAAAATATCTCGAGTATATTATTCGTATCCGACACATTTCAAAGGTTTATAGTAGTAAGTACTTTTACACTATTTTACCTGTCAGGTCGTTATCAATGGAAATTTCGAAGGAAAATTTCAGGATCAGAAAGTACTCGATAAGATCTTCAAAATCAAGAGGTTGTACTCATTTCCATTTGGGGGTTGCAGTTACGGGGATGCGAAGAGTGGAAAAGTTATTTCCTCTCGAATCAAAAATTGACTGGTCCGAGCGTTTTCCACATTTTCATTTCGAAGCCGGAAAATCGAGGTGTTAAGTTTTCATTGGATCACTCTGTATATAAGCATTCAAAGTATGGTGCTAAAAGAGTTTGGAGAGAAGAAGGAACTTACATGCAATAAAATTTGAAGAAACCAGAAAGCTGATCAGCCCGCCCAATTTCTGCGCATATACATACATTTCTATCTTCTAAACTATAGAAATCAGAAGGCTCAGAATAGATCCCTGAGATATCCCAGCGTCCTTGAACATGATTGAAATGAGCTTCGAAGTTTTTCGAGTTCATAGTGCGCGTAGTCGACAACTGAAATTGTAGTAACTGTTTTTTTTTTTCACCAGTGTTAAACGCATGTTTTGGCAATGATCGTTAAAGGTAAATCTTTGTTTCTGAAGATGTCAATATCATTGTCGATACTTTAGTTAATCGTTAATCGGATTGAAGTATGGTCACTAAAACATCAATTGAAATGAGCGTAATCTATATTCATGATTCCTTTCAAATCTATAATTCAATTTAGCGGCAAATTGACCCATTAAAAAAAAGGAGGTAAATCTGGAAGAAACGATCATTGAATATCTCCGCTCCCAAATGTCCCAAATTGGCGGGAAGCTGGAGAAAGCAATCAGAACGAAAAACGAGGTCGTTCAAGAGAGAAAGAGACACCCCATCGGTAGGAGAGTGTCAACAGAATAAACCCTGTATCGTCACGTCCAATCTTAGCGACTCTATAAGCCTAACAACTTAAACAGAACTCTCCCCGAATGGAATCCGAGGAGTCGGGAAAGTATGCAAATCTATAGGCTTCGGTTCCATACATATATATATATATATATATATACCTGCCTAACGACGTAGGCGTTTGTTGTGGAACGTGAGACCGTTGAGATTTGAGCGAGGTGTGACAGATGACTTGTTATCGAGAAGAGGATATATTGTATCCTTGATGGGGGAAGGGATTCGTTGAATTGGTTAGGAGGGGAGAAAAGCGTTGGGAAGTTGGGGGAACCGTTTTGGGTCTGTGTTGAAGGGATTCTGCGACGTTTGCCATTGCTTGATATTAGAGCAGGTCAATCACAGCAGGAGCCTTGGATTTTATTATGTGAGGTCCTAGAACTGCCTTGCCTTTAAAAGGTTTCCTATTCTGGACCTTCACACATTATGTATTCACCTGCTTCCATGTCCGTTTGGCAGTAGGGTCTGCGAATCTCATCTACCGACACTGTACGGCATATAAAGAGTACTTATTCTTATAGCTACATCAGCTTGTCATACCTCATCAATATGTCTGTTCCAGAGCAACTGAAGATCGCAATCATCTAGCCAGTATTGAAGAGGGCAGATCCAAAAGAACTAGGAAATTACAGGCCCATCAGCATACCATCAAGTTTTTCAAAGATATTTGAGCTTGCAATGAGCACGATAGTCATCATCTTCCTTAATGAGTGCAATTTCTTTTCAAAAACTCAGCATGGCTATTTGAGAGGTAGATCGGTTCAAACAGCCATATTTGATTTCACAAAGGCGATGGTGGATAAAAAGAAGTGAGTTAGCTTTAGCAATATTTTTGGACCTTTCTAAAGCTTATGACTCAATAAATCAAGAACTATTATTGAAGATCATGGGATTAGGGGACAAGCTCTCAATTGGATAGGATTATACTCTAGTGATCGGAAACACAAAGTAAAAATGGGCAGAGGAGGTAAATTATAGTCAAAGCTCATTTCTGCAGGTCGGAGAGAATTTAACTGAAGTCTTCTCTTGAGTAAGTAAGGATGATTCTCTGCAATGAGATCTCATTCCTGAGTTCCCTTTGCCGAACTGCAGTACAGTAGGTTTTTTAAGCGCTCAGGATTCAGATCATCAAGCTGAATATCCTTTCAGCAAGTTCATTGGCTTGTTCATCGTTTTGTTCATCGCCCTCCAATGCCACTATTGTCTACCACTTACAACAGAGTCTCCTAGTTGCCTCTAGTCAGATGATTAAGGGTATTGAAGCACCCCCAGATTACCAGGGACTTTTGAGTATGTGGTTTCGAGGACCTTAGCATGATCTTACTGTCTTTTCAAGACTCCATATGGTTTCTACCTACCAGTTAGAGGATTTCTGGTCTATGGTATGTTATGAATAGCCTTAATTTGGCCTTAATTTTGATCAGTCTGTGTACGAAATGGATAAATTCACAAAATAACTTAACTAGTCACTAACGATAGTGACTAATGATGTTTCCGAATCAAATATTGTCGACAGCTTGAACCAAATTCATAAATTTATTCCGACTCCCAAAACCGGTTAAGACTGAAGAATCGAATGAAATCAGGCGAGCGTTCAAGGATTAGCCGGCTCCTCTCCAGAAACTCTGCTCATTCGGATATTCCAAAGGCAATTTATATCACCTGTCAATACATCACCCGTAGGATCCACGGTATCCATAGAAACAAAGGAAATATCGGGCAGCGGGTCCCGAGATAGTCCTGAGGGGTTGATATATAGCGAGGATAAGGGAGAGAGCCGGCTATTCAGATATATATCTATATAATCAAATTGATCGGGAGGGTGGGTCTTCCCTCCCAGGGATTTAGAGTGGGGCTGAAGACGCAGGCAGTTTTTTCTTTTCGGCATTCGTCGATTGTAATTAGCGGTGAGGAGGTAATTTATTTTCCGACGCTTTGTTTTCGACAGGGGGTTGGTTCGTTTGATGGATTCTGCTGACGCAGAGGAGTTTGGAATGTGGGAGGTATCTGGAAACGTTTTTGCAGATGTTGATTGACTTCAGATACATCCCTGGAGAAAATTCGCTTGATTAGGTTTTAAAAAGAAAAAAGAGTTGAGTTTTCAGTTCTTTTTTCAAGAAACATACATGATATTATTCGAATTTTTCAAACCTTGACTTGTAGAAGCATGTGAATGTTAATCCCCAAGTGCCCAAGTCCCCAAGAACAATGAGATTCAGTTTTTCGAGTTCACAGTTGACATAATATTCTACCCAAGATATAGGTACCGCTCTTTAATATAAAGAAGCTTTATAATTGTTCAACCAACATTTCGATAGTTCTGTTGTCATCTTCAGAAGCAACTTGGTCTGCAACTTTTTGTTCTTGAAGATGGCAACATGGTTGTCGAAATGTTCATCCAACACTTATCGAGATTCTTCAAATTAGAGTGGTTACAACTTTATTGAAATAAGCCTATCTGGGATACCACTCGATATAATCTTTGAAATTAATTTTGATTTGAAATTTTTGAACAAGATGAGCTCACCATTACTCACAAGTGCTCAGAAAAGAAATCTGTATAAGTTCCGTACGGAAGAGTCATAAAATGTTAGTCTTTTTAGCTGGAATCTATTTGGTTTTTCATCTGATACTCTACTTTAAGGGTTTTTTCAGTGGTAAACAATTTATAACTTTAACCTTTGCAGATGCCCAAAATGTCAGTTTATAAGTTACAGAAGAAACCTCCATTGAACAAATAAATTTTCTAAAATAAACGAGTAGGGATGTTCCCCTTGTATAATTTTCTCTTTCATCAAAAACAATATGTCAAAATAAATTTTTCTTCATGATATTCAAGCAGGAAATGTACTCAATAAAATAACTCTCACTTACTCATACAAAGTCGCCAAATCAGAGATAATGTCCAAGTTACCCTGAATTCACAATTGATAGAAATTGAACGAATTTCATCAGATAATAGCAAACAAAATCAAATGAGTGTAACGATAGTCTAGTGGCCTCGCCGACCTTGACAAAATACTGTTATCGGATGAAACGTAGATAGCCGATCAAATGAATGAAAACACAGGAAAGAGGCTAGGCGATAACATGTGAAGCAGTCAGAATACATTCGAAAGAGACAGATGTAGAGGTGTTTCCACAAAATTTTTGCAGGAATCTTCTATAAGAAAAGGAGCAGAATAAACTTGCCCAATTCGTAACCCTACCAAAACAAACAACAAAAGGCAAATAATAATAACATCACCAGTTACTACTACATGGCTTTCAAAAGCAGCATGTAACCCATAGAGTAATGAACATAGACAGAGGGAGTATAGCCAATTTTTACATGTCCCCAACATGGTTAGATCAAGTTGTCGGATTGTGATATATTTTCAAATCTACAATTTCACTATATCGTTATGAATGTATATTATATTGAACGAAATATATTTATTTTAGTAATTCATGATTGAATATGCAAAGGACCCCGCACGTTTAGTACGGGAAATGGCTTTCCGTGAATTTGGCTGAATTTTTGATATGTTGTAGTTCTTGATAAACTGATCAGAAAAGTTCGTAGCCACAAAGCTCAAAAATGGACAGTTTTCGAGATATAGAGCTTTGAAAATGGATTTTTTGCAATTTTTGGGGTTTTTGCTCATCAATCGGGGAGCTCTCATTTATGGTTTTGATGGAATTTGGATGTTCGGCGGCCAGAACCCGACTGAGAAATGATCTACCTTGGTTATATTAGGCACCGCCATCGATAATTTTTTATACACTGCTCCACATTGGCTATGAAATGAGATACAAAATCCAAGATCTTCCATACATCTTTTCATGCCACACAGAATAATTCACATGACCGAGAAACGACATATTGTGAGATTTTTTTAAGAGAGATCATAATAACTGAATCCTCATATATCTGATGTCCAATAATATCAAATATGTTAGCCAAAATGTTCATAACCAGGCACCGCTAGCTTTAATGGGGGAAAATGGGAAAATCATAATCATATATCCTCAGGGATAACAATTGTGATCACTATTGATGTCATTTACATATGATATGTGATTTTTTTCTCACAAATCTCGGTAATCTGACAATGGGGTGCCAAGACATTTTCCTCAGAATGTCTCGAAATTGATGATAGCATCTCACAGACAAACGAATCCGTGAAAATGTCTGCAGTTTTGATACAATATAGTACTACCTGGGTAGAATATAGAAGTCCAAGTGTTGGAAGCTAACTATGAATGGAACTTCCGATATTAACCCACGAATTCTTGAAAATAATTTTTTTTTTCTATGAACTTTTTGAACTTCACACATACGAATGAATATTATCTAATGATATGATCGTTGGCAAAATGAATGAGTATATCAATCAAAAACAATATAATAATGAGAATAACATTCATAATAATAATAACAATAATGATAATTTTGCCCTCGATTCGATTCATAATATTCTATAATAAATGATTTCTTGCGATTGCTAATATAATTTCAAATTGTTTTTTGTTTATTATCATTATTGTTATTATTATTATGAATGTCACTCTCATTATTATATTGTTTTCGATTGATCTACTCATTCATTTAGCCAACGATCATATCATTAGATAATATTCATTCGTATGTGTGAAGTTCAAAAAGTTCATAGAAAAAAAAAATTATTTTCAAGAATTCGTGGGTTAATATCGGATGTTCCATTCATAGTTAGCTTCCAACACTTGGACTTCTATATTCTACCCGTATAGTACTATATTGCATCAAAACTGCAGACATTTTCACGGATTCGTTTGTCTGTGAGATGCTATCATCAATTTCGAGACATTCCAAGGAAAATGTCTTGGCACCCCATTGTCAGATTATCGAGATTTGTGAGAAACAAATCACATATCATATGTAAATGAGATCAATAGTGATCACAATTGTTACCCCTGAGGAAATATGATTATGATTTTCCCATTTACCCCATTACAGCCCGCGATGCCTGGTTATGAACATTTCGGCTGACATATTTGATATTATTGGACATCAGATATATGAGGATTCAGATATTATGGCCTGTCTTAAAAAAATCTCACAATATGTCGTTTCTCGGTCATGTGAATTATTCTGGCGTCATCTTGTGGCTTGAAAAGATGTATGGAAGATCTTGGATTTTATATCTCATTTCATAGCCAATGTGGAGCAGTGTATAAAAAATTATCGATGGCGGTGCCTAATATAACCAAGGTAGATCATTTCTCAGTCGGGTTCTGGCCGCCGAACATCCAAATTCCATCAAAACCAGAAATGAGAGCTCCCCGATTGATGAGCAAAAACCCCAAAAATTGCAAAAAATCCATTTTCAAAGCTCCATATCTCGAAAACTGTCCATTTTTGAGCTTTGTGGCTAAGGACTTTTCTGATCAGTTCATCAAGAACTACAACATATCAAAAATTCAGCCAAATTCACGGAAAGCCATTTTCCGTACTAAACGTGCGGGGTCCTTTGTATATTTCGAATGCGATATTTTTCCTAATTGTCGAATTTATAACAAGCAGAATGTTTATTATTTTTTGTATCTACCTGCTGAAATCCAAGGTTTGGCAACTTTTGCTCTCCTAGTGTCATCGGTTGTTTCTTGTCTTATGGCGCGCTTAAAGTTTGTTTTCTAAATTTTTGATATTTAGGAATTTATTCCAATATATTTTGAGTTAATATGAAACGTTGATTCTCTATGGGACATAAGGAGTGCGTTCTTTGTGGAGAAACAAGCGAATTGAGTGAAATATCGTATCACTGATATGTTTTCATTTTCGCACGCTTCATGTCAAATTTGATAGTTCATGTTGGGGACAAAATTTGCTTACTGAGAATGGCATTTGCTTCCCCTATCTATGTTTACCCAAATGAGACATTATCGTTTTTAAAAAAGTGTTAGGTACAAATAGATCAAAATTCCGTGGACTAGACTACAGTTCAGTTCAGCTCGACAGCAAACTTTGATATCCAAAAACCACCTTTATGCTTCCAAGTCGAACATCCAACGCTGCCTCCACTCCCCTCCAGACACAAATGGAGGCAAGTCATTACAAAGGTTTTCCGCGCCCCAATAGCAGATATCCGACCCGCAAAGACACCCCTGGGAGTCATCTACATATTTCAGTAATCCCCAATTCGTTCTTCAAAGCAACCAGCATCCTCAAACGGCTCGCCACTTCCTGTCTGAAAGATCAGGCACGACAAAAGATTAATACATTCACGTCCCCAGCATCCGAAAACGTCGATATTTCATCCCCTGGATGCTAATTAATATGCTCATCAATCAAGTGGAGGATCATACGCAAAAAAAAGCTATTAATCATTGGCGTGGTTCGAATTGGAGAGGAGGGGACAAGTTTGGTATTCGTGGTGCTAGTAGGTTGGAGGTGGATGCAGCTAGACGTTGTAACTTGTGGATGAAACTGTGACTTCAAGTGTTGATTGGATCTGATTAGGATGAATATTTAATACAACTCCCATTCTGTAGTACCAAGTGATGTTGGGATGTTCGAGATTTTCTGGCAGATACAGAGAATGACAAACGAAGGAGTCAAGAATACATTCTAGCATTCAGTGTCTAAAGATGAATTTGAAATAAGTTCAAAACTGCGTGGTTACACAATGAAATTCCCCAAATTGTTTATATCTAATTGTAGTTGTACAAACTAAGGATTCATCAAGCCAAGTAGCTTGACATTTCAACCAACTACTGGACTTGAAAATCAAGCTCGTGAAAAATTACAAACTTGAGCTTGACTTGCTTTGATTTTAGATGTTTATTGCTTGACTTGATATCAAGCTACTTGATATTACTTGAGCTTGATATGCACGCGTCGCACGGCATATATTTCTGCAATCTCGTGCGCGCTTGGACTGAATATGGGGATTCCTCGAGCGCCGAGAGACTGAAGCATTCGCCAGTGTGACGTTATTAGTAGTTTTCTTACATTTCTGTGAAATCTATTGGTAGAATTTGTTAGTTTTAGAAATATCTTTCCCAACTTGGCCAAATTGGCCAAGTATTTTTTATCAACGCCTGCATCTTCAGCTCCTGTTGAGAAAATTTTCCAGAGCTGCTCTTATAGGCGACAAATCTATAAGAAGCCTCATGTGTCTTAGATCCTGGATGGAGGTTTCTCAATATTGAAAAACTTCAGGCTCCGAGAGACTGCAGCATTCGCCAGTGTTACTTTATTAGCAGTTTTCTCACATTTCTATGAAATATATTGGTAGATTTTGGTAGTTTCAGGAATATCTTTCAAATCTCAGCCAGAATGGCCAACATGTTCAGCTCCTTTTAAAAGACAATTTTCCAGAGCTGCTCTTACAGTTACAAAAACCCGCAATAGGTTAGGCGATAAATCTATAAGATGCCTCATGTGTCTCAGATCCTGGATGTAAAATTATGAAATCAAACAAAATCTGGAGGTTTCTCGAAATTAAGAAACTTTATTTTTCATTTTGTTATGATTTATAATGATTTAATTTATGTTTCTATTTCAAAAAAGTTGATAGTTTCGGTTCTTTAATACAATTAGTTTAATAAATGAAAGTGAAAATCTAGTACTTAATTTGACTTGACTTGAAATCAAGTCAAGCTAAAAGCCAAGTAGCTTGAAAATCAAGCCAAGCCGTGAATCCCTAGTAAAAACATACAAAGTATAGAACTTGTATCAATCATTATTAACCAGTCCAATACAGCCACGATTCTACCATTATCAGAAAGAATCTTATTGATTTTCTAAGTGTTAAAAAGACTTCCACAACATCCAGTTGAATCAGATCAGAATAAAGAACATATAACGGTTTTTCCTGTTTTTTGCTGAACCAGCAAAAAGCTCATCCGGCTTCATCGGCCATCAGCATCCATATTATATTCCAAACATGCGATGCATGTATTTATATTGCCCGGGGCCACTGCCAAATTTCAGTTTTTCCTCTATCGCTCATCGTACGTACAAAAATATGACCCTCGGGGAGATGAAGTTTTTTCATTATCTGGGCACAGCACCTGGTCTTGTTCCGTACGCTGTTGGACGCCAGAGAACTCTAATACGGATACCCAGCGTATGGGATAGTTTTATTGGCTATTTCCGTGATGAAGATATAAAAAAAATGTGAGGTGCACTGAAGCGGCTTGCTCCATTTCATATTTCTCATTTTTATATGGAATAGCAAGATCTCAGACTCGCCAGACTTGAGTTTCATTGTATTATCATTATAAATTATTCAGGAGTTACTTTTTCGGAGTTGATCATTATTTAGAAGTCTATACACTGTGTCCGTAAAGTATGGAACAAATTCATTTTTAGCTAAACAGACCATTTCAAGAAATAATCCTGAAACACGTAGATTTTTTATTTTAATTTACCGTATTTTGAAATAAAAATCTTTTATACAGGGTGAATTACTTTCGAGTAATGACATCACCGTCAGTTTTTTTTAATGGAACACCCCCATTTTGTCTCAATTTTACGATTACTCTAGCTGAGCTGATTCCAAAAATGTATCACATGTTGATTCCAATTGTTACAGGGAGAACAAAAATAATAAATTAAAACTAAGCAATAATTGAAACATTCACGAATACCAAAAATATTGTAGTGCTAAACTGTCATTGAACACCAATAAATTACTAAACAAATAATGACATTTCACAAAAAACTAGACGACTATGTTTTTTTTTTAATTGATAAGGAATAATTTCTTTCATAATCTGTCTGCTAGACCACAAGTACCAAATATGTTTGGAAACAGCTCATTTTTATTGATTTAAAAATATAACAAGCTACAGGTTGTTACATTCAAACCAATTGCCGCTAGACAATAATTATTTTTGATAATATTGTTAATTAAACTAATAAAGAATGTTACGCGTTACTTCATGAGCACACACAAAACTAATGTATTTTGTCCTTCCTGTACCAATTGTGATACATTTTTGGAATCAGCTCAGCTAGAGTAATCGGGAAATTGAGACAAAATGGGGGTGTTCCATTTAAAAAAATGACGGTGACGTCATCACTCGAAAGTAATTTACCCTATATATTAGATTATTATTCTAAAATAGGGTAAATTAAAATGAAAAATCGACGTGTTTCAGGATTATTTCTTAAAATGGTCTGTTTAGCTAAAAATGAATTTGTTCCATACTTTTCGGATACAGTGTATGTATAATATTTACTTGTGATTGTTTTTCGGCATCTCAGTTTTTTAAAGGTTCTACAGGATTATTCCCTTTATCTTACAAACTGTTCTAATTTCTTAGTCCTAAAGTTTCGAAATATCTACATCGATCTAAAAAAAATTCTCAGTTGTCTTTCCGAACGGTGACAGATGTGCAATCAATCGTGCACAACCGATCGGAATGATGTGGTGAACGTTTGACGAAGGATCAAACGAAATCTCCGGATAATCCCTTCAGCAATCCGTAATTCGAAACAGGAACAACAATAATCGTTGTCGAATATGCACAGAACAAAACGAGGGTATGATTGTGACATCGTTTGATGGATTCGTTTGATCACATCGGTTTAGAAGCCGCTTTCCCATAATTAATTCATTCGAGGATGTCGCCGCTGATCGTAATTGATTGTACGCTTTTGTTTAATCGAGGGAAACTGATATTGACCACATGAGAGACTGCAGTACCCTCTACAGGGTCAGAATTAGTTTGTATGGTTCGAATTACGTCTGCTTCATCTCAAAAGGTAACTGGATGAGGATAATATGTTGCACTAAGCAGTAAAAGTTGTCTTGGGCAATTCAATTATGATCATACTTGGTTTAACTGTCGTACAATTGGTGAAACAGCGAAAACATTCGAAGAAACTGGACCTTAAGGCTCATTCATCATTCAAATGCATGCTTGACCGAAAATATTGCTGCTGTAAGTGAAAGTACAGGTTTTTTCAATAAGAATGATACAATTTCAAATGGTTATAATGGCAACACTGCCAACATTTTTATGTCATTTGTGCTCAGTAGGTTATGCCAATTCTGGAAAGGAACATGCCTCAACAACGTTTAAAAATTGTAAAATTGTTCATCAAAATCATCATTGCCCATTTGTGACTACTGAGAGAAATTTTACCCACTATTTGTCGTATTGTAGATATTTTTGAAAGTGAATTCTCTTTACACGATACAAAAGTACTAGTGCTGATGTTGAGTAAATATCTGAGTTAGGTCAGTAATTCATCAAAATTTTAAAAAATATTTGAAAATAATTGAATTGAAGGTAACGTAAACGATTGTACACAAAAAGTTGAAGAATTTATTAGCGAAGAAAAAATAAATACGAATGAGTTGGGCAGACTATAGAAAAACTAGAATTATTGACTACTGAAATATTCGTTTCTTTCGGCAGCAAATAATTTAGAAATTCACCTATACCTACCCCAGATAATTTGTATTAATATCACATCAACATCAAACGGAATATTTCCAATACCGAAAACCCAACTCACGAATATCTCGGTACACGAAATGAACAACCCCAAAGATCTATCCAAATCCTCATTACTGGAATTCTTAATAACTGCTTAATATCCCCCATCAGAAACCCCTAAATATTTCAAACAAAAGGAAGCCTGGATCAAGTATGCATAATTTACAGGATAAGACTTGGCAGCATAGGGTAGCTTCATTTGATATTCTTACGTTGGTATCCGTGAACATATGTCATTAGTGTCAGTTGTCATTCGTTCGTAAGCTATGTCTATTTGTTCGAAGTGTTTGCCGAGAGTTCTCATATTTTCGAGCTTATGAATCAATATGGATAAAAACTGATCTATGTTCCGTGATATTTGATTTTCAGGGTGAACAGTTGTGGGTGTATATACGTGAAAATGACATTGGTGATAGATTTTCAGGGATACCAACGTGTGAATAACGAATGATACTAGAAATGGTTGGTCAAGCACAAATTTGCGCATTGTCAGGACAAATGTGAAAGATGTTTGCGCGTTGGGTTCTTCAGTTTGAAAATCTTAAACAATTTTTATCCGTTGTCTAGTCAGGCTTCAACCTAACGTTTCGCTTACTAATAGGCCAATTGAAAAGTCCCCGGTATGATGCACAGATGGCGGTGCTAGTATTAAATCCATATGATATTTAGTTAGTACCAACCTTCAAACGATACGTGTCAAAATTTGTCAGCAGTCCGATCGTTAGTTTGTGAGATATTGCGTTGTGAGTGTAGCTACTTTTATTATTTAAAAAAAGATGGAAAAAAAGAATTTCGTGTGCTGATAAAATATTGCTTTTTGAAGGGAAAAAAATACAGTTGAAGCAAAATCTTGGCTTGATGAAGAGTTTCCGGGGTCTGCGCCAGGAAGATCAACCATCATTGTTTGGTATGTTGAGTTTGAACTTGGTGAAATGAGCACCGAAGACGGCGAACGCAGTGGACGCCCAAAAGAGGCTGTCATCGGCGAAAAAATCAAAAAAGTTCACAAAATAAATTTGTATGACAGTAAAGTAAAGTTGATCTAGATAGCAGACATTATGAATAATTATTATATAGCGTTATTGGATCGTTTAAAGTCAATGCGCCGTGTCACAAATCAATGAAAACAATGGCAAAATTGCATGAAGTGGGCTTCGAATTGCTTCTGCATCCACCGTATTCGCCAGATCTGTCCCCCAGCGACTTTTTCATGTTCTCAGACCTCAAAAGAATGCTCGCTGGAAAGAAATTCAGCGCCAATGAAGAAGTAATCGCCGAAACTGAGGCCTATTTTGAAGCGAAAGACAAATCGTACTACAAAAATGGTATCGAAAAGTTGTAAGATCGCTATAATCGCCGTATCGGCCTCGAAGGCAACTATGTTGAATAATAAAATCGAATTCTGCCAAAAAATAGTTGTTTTACTATGGTAGATCGAGGACTTTTCAATTGGCCTGTTACTAGAGTGAACATCTTCAGAGGTTACTTAGTATTAGCTAGATTTCTGCGATACTAGAGTCAATTAAGGACCTTTAAACCTATAATTTTTGACTGATTCGACTTAAAAAAGGTGTACATTCCAGAACGTAAACTTAAATTGCTCGAAGGAGTCATTTATCTCCTGATTCCTCAGAAACCTTCACGATAAAGCGATATTTCTTCTCAAAAACTCTGGGCAATCAACTAAAAACACAATTTAGTAAAGTAGCAGTTGCATTATGGTGAATGCGCCTGAGCGACATACATCTCGAAAGGTTGTTACTTAATTGGCTATTAACATAAACAAATTGCACATAGAAATATGACATTTCGCTCAAACATGCCCATTCACGACGACCACAGAACAATGCATCTTGCAAAATTACTGGTTTTAACGCGCCTACATCCTAATGAATCATTATCGGACTGAATAACAGATACGTTCACCTGAACAGCACACGGCAAATCAACCTTGATCGCACGCACGATCAACCGATTGATCCTCGCCGTTAAAAACCTAACCTAGACCGCCCGAAACTCACGATAACGTGTGCGGAAACGTTTCAACTACATCTACAACACTCGTAACGATTTTCCCGTTTTGAGGGGGGGTCCGGCGAGGCGCCAGTGGCGCGCGACAACAAAAGCGCTGGATGCGATCAAGCGAAAAAAACTCACCAGAAGGGGGGCCCCGGTTCCAACAGTGGTCGGATTCTCTGAACGGCAGCAGGCTGGGAGCGACACAGTTGCCAACTTAGTGGTACGAAATAGCACTGAAAGCACGCCGCGCCGTCGGGTTGATTGCGCATATTCTGGCGGACGGCCAGACGGCCGAGTCGGGCCTCGGGCGGGTTCGGGACACGAGCGGGTCCGATCTTGACGCGGCCCGACGTTGGCACGATGCGGACGGCGTCTCCATCTAGCGGTTGCGGGGTGAATCGTCGGGCATATTGATTTTTTCCGCGCCCTTGTGTTGTTCGTCTCCTGGTGGAGGAATGAGCCGAGTATTTCTTCCGGAGGGGGCATCGGGAGGGGGGCTCGCGTGTGAAACGGGCCTTAGGAGGTTGTTGTAGTTCAGACGTAAACGACAATTATAGAAGATTGCTGGAAAAAAACGTGAAAAATCATTAGAAAATCCAATTTTTCTTTGTTGAAAAGTTGTTGAAAATCGTATGAATTATTTCGGAATTTTTCCGGATTTTTCGGGGCCTGAGAACTGAATATTCATTGTAATATCCCTTGTTTCTTGTTCATCTGATAAGAAAGAACTCTTTTATACATCGCAATCAACGATAAATATAGTAAAAGGTGTTTTTTTTTAGAGCTATAGAAATTTAAATTGCAATAAAGATTATGGATAATTCGATTGACATGAATTTTATTTATCCGCAAGATAATCTTGTGGCATTACATTTTAAATATGATTTCTGGCATATGACCGCCATGGCTGGCTCGGATATAGTCCAATCTGGACGTCCAATTTTCGATGACTTTTTCCAACATTTGTGGCCGTATATCGGCAATAACACGGCGAATGTTGTCTTCCAAATGGTCAAGGGTTTGTGGCTTATCCGCATAGACCAATGGCTTCACAAAGCCCCACAGAAAGTAGTCTAGCGGTGTTAAATCACAAGATCTTGGAGGCCAATTCACAGGTCCAAAACGTGAAAATTAGGCGGTCACCAAACGTGTCTTTCAATAAATCGATTGTGGCACGAGTTGTGTGACATGTTGCGCCGTCTTGTTGGAACCACAGCTCCTGGACATCATGGTTGTTCAATTCAGGAATAAAAAAGTTAGTAATCATGGCTCTATACCGATACCATTGAATGTAACGTTCTGGCCATCCTCGTTTTTGAAGAAGTACGGACCAATCATTCCACCAGCCCATAAAGCGCACCAAACAGTCAGTTTTTCTGGATGTAACGGTGTTTCGAGATACACTTGAGGATTAGCTTCACACCAAATGCTAAACAAAATAAAATGGACGTAGTGCGCGATACGTATTCCGCACAGAACCATTATTTTCGAAATGAAATTGCAGTATTTGCAAGCGTTGTTCAGACGTGAGTCTATTCATGATGAATTGCCAAACCAAACTGAGAATAAATCACTTGATAGCTGTTAAATCGGTTACCATCTTGAACAGTAATGCCAACTTAAAGTTATAGACCTCGAAAAAAACACCCGTTACTACCTACTATACGTTTATATTCAATGAGTTTAAAGACTTATTTATATCGTATTTTCAAATGGGTATGATACAATTTGAAATGGCCATTACTGCACCTCTATGTATGATTTTTACGTTTAAAA
The DNA here is from genome assembly GCF_914767665.1 of Harmonia axyridis. Classification (NCBI taxonomy): domain Eukaryota; kingdom Metazoa; phylum Arthropoda; class Insecta; order Coleoptera; family Coccinellidae; genus Harmonia; species Harmonia axyridis. The sequence continues at coordinate 43,252,781 of NC_059505.1, forward strand.
ATTTTTCAGTTGTTTTATCCCAATCAGTGCACGTTTGTGAATACTAAGAAAAATTTAAGGATAATTCGTAGACGACATTATTCAGTTGCACGACTCGTATTACGCACAAATTTGAAAGTGAATTTTTTCTACACGATATAAAAGTACCGATACCAAATATTTACGACGTATTCAGTACCTAAAACTCTAAAATTAGCATCCAATACGAAGAACAGTGAGCCGATCAACTGAATAACCGAAATTTCCGAACATTTCCCTATTTTAAAATTGGCGGATACCTACTAAAGTATTTACTCAATCCAAATTATTGTTATCAAAATTACCTAACATCAGAACCGAGATAATCTAGCAGTTATCATGAAATTCGAGACAGGCACACTTACCTACTCAATAATAATTATGTAATGAAGTGTATATCGAGAATATTGCAACATCTAAAGGTTCAATAAACATGATGTTTTATAGGAAAGTGTTTATTGAGTTATAAAGTACACATTTGAGAATTGTGTGAGGAACAACACATCTGGTGAATTGCCTCTAGGACTTTGATGGTTCAAGCGTATTCTATTAGCGATATTTTCGATAGTGGAATTGCATAAATGAGGTGATATTTCGGTGTTGCATCGTTTATTTATGTTACTATTGAATCATTCGATGGTCTAAGGCTTATTGGCATAAGTCTGAGACTGCGCAAATAAACCATTGCCAAAAAGCCATTGGTACAATCCTTGAATTTATAGACCAAAATCCAAGGACATTTAATAGAATACTTTTTACCGCAAAGTTCTAGCACTTAAACTTCATGAGTCTTTTAATTACATCAGAATGAATTATGAACTAAAGGAACTTCCTTTTGAATAATGTTTGAATCATCGCGTATCTAACAATAATTCATATTAAAAACCATTTTGAAATTATTACCTTATGGGTTAGCAATATTTGTTCTTGGAAATTGTTTCATTCAAGATGTTTTCCTACGAGAAATGTTACTTTAAAGAAATGCCATATTCCAACTTCGACACCCTGTATTTAGAAAACTAGTCATAGGATTGAGTTAGGCCTTAAGACTTTTTTGTTCTACAACATACGATAAATTCAGAAAAATTAACCGGTGACATTTTTTCCAGTAGGCTGCTGCTTGGTCCTAAACTCACTCAATAAGTTACCTATTGATTTATAGGGTGTTTTTTTTCGAGGTGTATAACTTTAAGTTGGCATTACTGTTCAAGATGGCGACCGATTTATCAGCTGTCATGTGATTTATTCTCAGTTTGGTTTAGCAATTCATCATGAATAGACTCACGCCTGAACAACGCTTGCAAATAGTGCAATTTCATTTCGAAAATAATGGTTCTGTGCGGAATACGTATCGCGCACTACGTCCATTTCATTTAATTTAGCAATGAAGCGCACTTCTGGTTGAATGGCTACGTCAACAAACAAAACTGCCGCATTTGGAGTGGAGCTAATCCTCAAGAGTATGTCGAAACACCGTTACATCCAGAAAAACTGACTGTTTGGTGCGCTTTATGGGCTGGTGGAATAATTGGTCCGTACTTCTTCAAGAACGATGATGGCCAGAACGTTACAGTCAATGGTGATCGGTATAGAGCCATGATTACTAACTTTTTCATTCCTGAATTGAACAATCATGATGTCCAGGAGCTGTGGTTCCAACAAGACGGCGCGACATGTCACACAGCTCGTGCCACCATCGATTTATTGAAAGACACGTTTGGTGACAGCCTAATTTCACGTTTTGGACCTGTGAATTGGCCTCCAAGATCTTGTGATTTAACACCGCTAGACTACTTTCTGTGGGGCTATGTAAAGTCATTGGTCTATGCGGATAAGCCACAAACCCTTGACCATTTGGAAGACAACATTCGCCGTGTTATTGCCGATATACGGCCACATATGTTGGAAAAAGCCATCGAAAATTGGACGTCCAGATTGGACTACATCCGAGCCAGCCGTGGCGGTCATATGCCAGAAATCATATTTGAAATGTAATGCCACAAGATTATCTTGCGGATAAATAAAATTCATGTCCATCGTTGTTTTATTGCAATTTAAAGTTCTATAGCTCTAAAAAAACACCCTTTACAACATACGATAAATTCAGAATAATAAACCGGTGACAATTTTTCCACTAGGCTGCTGCCTGGTCCTAAACTCACTCAATAGGTCACCTATTGATCTATCATGACGTATGCAATATCAGAATGATGTTGGATTCAATTCTTTCTCTAATAATAATTAAACTTTCTTCAGTATTGGAGTTAGCAGTAACTACTCTACAACTTTTCTCCAGTTAACAGCGAGTGCGTTTTATAAAATGTGTCATAAGTGTCACTGATGTATAATTGACCTAACACATTCCATTTTCTTTTTGTTTTTTTATTCTCAGGTCATCATTTGTCAACCATAGATTTCTATATGCACAAAGACTCATCTCACCGCTTTCCCCAAGTGACTAGATGAAACCCGCAAATGCGTTATTGATAGCTCTCAATTAAATTGCAATATAAATGACGTTTCGTGACCGCTTAATAAATATAAATACCACCACACCAAGAAACGGAGCTCGAAAGGTAACACGCCAGTGTTACCTTTCCAGTCATTATTATTAGAACACATTGTTCCAACTACGATTATTTATTTCTCGGGCAGTGAGAAAGCTACATAATATCCTCGAGATCGTACATACCTATGTAAAAACAAAAATTAAATGGGGCATGATCTTCTTATCTGCAGAACATCGATATTTATGTTGACAATAACAAGAAATTAATTTCTGAGGGACTTTTCTGAATCCAGTTGTTGTGGATTTTTGGGAAACTAGTTTGTATTGTATCCCATCGACCTCGAAATAACGAGTTTTTTCTTTTTGTTCATGAGATCTTCCATTAATGAGCAATATCAATTGAATATGTCCGTGGGAACTGAGAATAAAATACATTGTAAGCATTATATCATTCAAATTATGAATATTACATATCTGAACATGTTGTTGATTTGTTCCATTGTTATCATAAATAAAGGGTGTTTTTTTAAAGCTATATAACTTTAAATTGCAATAAAACAACGATGGATTATTCGATTGACATGAATTTTATTTGTCAGCGAGATAATCTTGTGGCATTACATTTTAAATATGATTTCTGGCATATGACCGCCACGGCTGACTCGGATGGACGTCCAATCTGGACGTCCAATTTTCGATGACTTTTTCCAACATTTGTGGCCGTATATCGGCAATAACACGGCGAATGTTGTCTTCCAAATGGTCAAGGGTTTGTGACTTATCCGCATAGACCAATGACTTTACATAGCCCCACAGAAAGTAGTCTAGCGGTGTTAAATCACAAGATCTTGGAGGCCAATTCACAGGTCGAAAACGTGAAATTAGGCGGTCACCAAACGCGTCTTTCAATAAATCGATATTGGCACGACCTGTGTGACATGTTGCGCCGTCTTGTTGGAACCACAGCTCCTGGACAGTGCGCTTCATCGCTAAACAAAATAAAATGGACGTAGTGCGCGATACGTATTCCGCACAGAACCATTATTTTCGAAATAAAATTGCACTATTTTCAAGCGTTGTTCAGACGTGAGTCTATTCATGATGAATTGCCAAACCAAACTGAAAATAAATCATTTGACAGCTGTTAAATCGGTCGCCATCTTGAAGAGTAATTTATTCATTTATTTATTTATTTATTCATTTATTTATTGAATAATTACACCATTCTACAGGTCAACTTAAAGTTATATACCTCAAAAAAAAGCACTCGTTACATTGTAAGCATGAGAATTCCATTAACTCATGAATCGTTGAGTTTTTACCGAAGGTGTGGCATATTTCCGAAATTGTCATCAAAAATGCTATCTAATGATGCAATAATATACTGGTTGTGACATTTGAAATTAGAAAGTAGTAGTCTGTTTCCGGTATAACCGGAAGCTGTAGAGATCTAAAAATATTTTAGGGAGAAAGATCATTGTCTCAAACCTCAATATGCAAATTTTCAGCTCAAAATCATGATCAGTTTTTCATGAACGTCTTATAAGCTATCCCGGGGAATCACCCAGTATATATTTTGAATTTTTCAAATCAAGGTAAAGTAATGGGATCATTCAAAAAACAATGTATGCATCACGACCGTTAACACATGCCGATCTCAGATAATAATTGTCTTCAATCGACAAAATATGCTCACCGTCATTGATACATCTACCTCATACACTATTCCAATCCAATATTCCTTAATTTCTTTAGAAATGAGGTCGACGGAAATTTTTTTAATCAACCCGTATATAATTCTAGCGTCTAATTGTCTCAAGCATCAACATCTCTATAATTTATCGCTCTGAATAATAAACTAGATGCTGAATTAGCTGTTATTCATGTCTAGTTTACCAAAAATATTAGATATTTCAGTTGAATGTCTGCAATACAACATATACCCCTGAAGTTTGGGAACAACTATCAAATATATGAAAAAAGTGAGAAAATGGGGAAAAAATTTTGAAATTCCTGAAAATACCTTAACAAAAAAAACCTCGTATAATCTGAAGCTTAACAGATTCAATAGACTTCAAGTCGTCACCCCAAAAACCAAAAAATTTGTAGAATTGCTCATTGTCAATTGCCACCTAATTTTTTCGCTTTGAAACTTCCATGATTCTCTCGAATACCTCCCAAAACGTTTTTTACTTGTATTCATTTACCCATTCAGATGCAGCAACATCCATCAACAGACCACACATCGCGTCGTCGAAAACGAAAATAACATTACTTTCAAATATCAAATCGAATCGCCAAAAGGTGTAGATACAAAATGCGGTCATCAGAGATCGTATAGAGGATGCTGCACGCCGTAAACCGTCTTCTATTCAAAAACCCCGATTGGGCAACGCAGAAAAACGCTGCGCGTTTGGCGCACACGGAGCTAGGTGATTTTATTGAGGTTATAAATTATAAGACCAGGTAGCCTTTCACTGAAAGAGCTGAACACCACACACTTGTTACCTTCGTTAATTCGCGTGCTGTTTTGAAATAACAAGACCATATCTAATGTCTGGAGATGACACCGGTCCGTCTAATCGAGAAAAAATCTCTTTGTATAATGACCGTTGTTAATACGGTTTAATGGGGAAAGAGTGAAGTGACTTTTATGATGAGTTGTCATGCTAGGATTAATTGAAGATTGATTATCTGATGCTACTTAAGGAAAAATTATCTCTCAAATGCAGAACAGCGAGATGAATTCATAATATTCATGATTAAAATAGGTCCAGCTGTTCTTAAGTTATGTGCGGTGTAACTAGTCAGACTTTGTATGTCCCAAAAGTTTTGGTACAAAGTTTTTAGGGATCTTCCAAGAAGCACGAAACATCTTACAGCTCTTACGAATTTCTACTGAACTTCGTGAACTGAACTGTCATTGAAATGAGGAATCATTTAATGACTGTTCATTCCAAAACCGGCTCGACATTTTAAGTTGTTGAACTTTTTTCATGCAGGTGAATTTATGCTGTAGCTTATGAGATAACAGACCAGTTGAAAAGTTCCCGGTCTACCATAGTACAACATATTTTTTTGGCAAAATTCGATTTTATTATTCAACATAGTTGCCTTCGAGGGCGATACAGTGATTATAGCGATCTTCCAACTTTTCGATACCATTTTTGTAGTACGATTTGTTTTCCGCTTTAAAATAGGCCTCAGTTTCAGCGATTACTTTTCATTGGAGCTAAATTTCTTTCCAGCGAACATTCTTTTGGGATCTGAGAACAGGAAAAAGTCGCTGGGGTCCAGATCTGGCGAATACGGTGGATCCAGAAGCAATTCGAAGCTCAATTCATGCAATTTTGCCATTGTTTTCATTGATTTGTGACAAGTCGCATTTTCTTGATGAGACAGCACATTTTTTTCAAATGGGGCCGTTTTTCAACGATTTCATCCTTTAAACGATCCAATAACTTTATATAATAACCGCTGTTGATGGTCTGGTCCTATTGGAGGTAATCAATGAATATTATACCTTGTGCATCCCAGAATACTGATGCCATAACTTTGCCAAATGACTGTTGTGTTTCCTCGCTTTGGATTCGGTTCATTGTGTGCAGTTCACTCAGCTGACTGTCGATTGGACTCCGGAGTGAAATGATGGAGCCATGTTTTGTCCATTGTCACATATCGACGAAAAAATTCAGGTTTATTGCACTTAAACAGCTTCAAAAACTACTCAGAATCATAAACACGTTGTTGCTTTTGATCGATTGTGAGCTCGCGCGGCACCCATTTTGCACACAACTTTTTCATGGACAAATATTCGTGAATGATATGATGTTGTACACGTTAAGATGATATTTTCACAATGTCTGCTATTTCGATCAACTTGACTTAACGGTCATTCAAAATTATTTTGTGAACTTTTTTGATTTTTTCGTCGGTGACAACCTCTTTTGGGCGTCCACTGCGTTCGCCGTCTTCGGTGCTTATTTCACCACGTTTAAACTTAGCATACCAAACAATGATGGTTGGTTTTCCTGGTGCAGACCCCGGAATCTCTTTATCAAGCCAAGATTTTTCTTCAACTGTATTCTTTCCCTCAAACAGCAATATTTAATCAGCACGCGAAATTCTTTTGTTTCCATCTTTTTTCAAATAACAAAAGTAGCTACACTCACAACGCAATATCTCACAAACTAATGGTCGGACTGTTGTCAAATTTTGACAGGTATCATTTGAAGGTTGGTACTAACTAAAAAATCATATGGATTTAATACTAGTACCGCCACCTGTGCATCAGACCGGGGACTTTTCAATTGGCCTAATATTAGTTATGTTGTAGATAAACCTCATACAGTGTCAAATGCACAGTGTTTTTCTTTATGGAAACACTTCGTTCAACCGAAGGTTTTTATCGAGATAACAAAAGAAGCCAAGGAACAAGTCAGTCGTTCCGTCTGGTAGGTTTTCATTATAAATTCAAGTCGGATCGATATTCCCGCCATTATCATTTATGCATAAATTATAATGTTGGTAAACAAGCTATCTGACCAATCTGACATTAGATAAATATTCTGAATGTCGTCAAGTTAGGTGCCTTCATTAGCATTGATGAGGAAGTTCGCTGATGGTTGGAAATTCGATTATTCCTTATAAAAGTATTCTTCTTTAAGAGCTTCCGCTATTGAATTTCAATGGGAGGTTTCGGAAAATAAAGCAAATATGTTTCCTTGATTATCAATTATTCAATGTGGGATTTTGTTGTTTATTTTGATTGATTGATAATGGTGGGGAAAATATGTAGTTACTGAAAAACTTGACATCTGATTTGTCAGTATCTACTACCAAAGATACTTTTGAAAAGTATTCATGTACAAGATATTATTTGACCTATAGAAAATGTAAACTCTGAAGAAGCTAACATGTATCATAGGTATTTGTAAGCATAATGACATCAGAATATTATTCAATTTATGTCTGCATCATAAAGTTGTTCTCGGTTAAAAACATCTCAGTTACGATCCAAATTCTCGTCATTTGTGAAATCTGCAACTGAAGCTCATCGAATGCTCTCAAATAACTATGGAGAGGCCGCTATTAGTGAAAGAACGTGCCGAGGGTGGTTTCAACTCTTCAAGAAAGGTGATTATGACGTCGAAGACCAGCATGGCGGTGGAAGAGAGAGGGGTTTTCGAAGATGGAGAATTGGAGGCATTACTTGATCAAGATTTGTGTCAAACGCAACAAAAGTTGGCAAGATCATAGAGGGTAACGCAACAAGCCATTTCAGAACGCCTGAAAGTCATGGTAAAGATTCAGAAACAAGGAAATTGGGTGCCGTACGAGTTGAAGTCGAGAGATGTTGAACGGCGTTTGTTTGCTTGTGAACAGCTGCTTGCAAGAAGGCAAAAACGGAAGGGATTTCTGCATCGCATTGTGACTGCAGACGAAAAATGGGTTCATCACGATAATCCCAAGCGCAAAAAATCATGGGGATCTCTCCGCCTTGCTTCCACGTAGACGGCCAAACCGAATATTCACTGTTCAAAGGTCATGCTTCAGTATTTGGTGGGACCAGCTTGGCGTAGTGTATTAAGTGTTGTTAAAACCGACTGAAACAATCACAGGCAATTGTTATCGAATACAATTAATGCGTTTGAGACAAGCATTGGAAGACAAACGGCCGCAATACAGCGAGAAACATGATAAAGTGATTTTACAGCAAGACAATGCTCTACCCCATGTTGCGAGAGTCGTCAAGACATACTTGGAAACGTTGAAATGGGAAGTCCTACTCCACCCGAATACTCCAGACGTTGCTTCCTCGGACTATTTCTTGTTTCTATCAATGGCATACTGCCTGGCTGACCATCACTTCCGGTCTTATGAAGAAGTAGAAAACTGGATCGATTCGTGGATCGCGTCAAAAGATGACCAGTTTTTTCAACGCAGGTTTTGTGCGCTGCCCGAAAAATGGAAGAAAGTCATGTCCAGCGATGGACAATACTTAGAATCATAAATGTATAATCAGTTTTTACAATAAAGCCTCGAATTTCGGAAAAGAATGGCAGAAGCAAAGTTGTACGCCTATGTATAAAAATCGTATGATACGTTTTCGAGATTAATGAGGCGTCTCATAGTAAACACTCACTCTGTAGAAGTGTAAATATAGCAACTGTCACTTAATTTTCGATTTAAAATGGATTTCCATCAAGAAAACACCGATTAAATCCAAAATAATCAGAAATTCCCATCGTGCGTATCCTCGAACCTAAAGGTCCCACCCACACACGCGCCCAGCTCGACCGTTCTCCCGTCCCCTCATAAATCAAACTCAAACATGGAAAGTTACCCGTACAGAACCGAACCCAACCGGCGTGGATCTTCTGGGCAGGATCCCCGCGACCAACCTCGAACGCTCTAACATTTACGTTGCGTTGCGAAACACCACCGCGATGATGCGCCTAGGGATTGCACAAAAATCGGTATCAATTAAACGCAATAAAAAGAGCGAAAAATTACCCAATAACCGAGCTAATCGTTCCGTCCTCATCGAACTGGTTCACCTACAAAACTCGCGCGAGTCGCGCTAGTGAGAGTCGACGGTGGTACCAACGTATAGGTACGTTCCTAGGTTGGTACGCTTAGCGGGATTGTAATTTTCCCAATTATTTCTGTGTTCCAAGGACGGGAGGCGGTGATAGGCGACCCATAAAGATGACATCTGAGGAGATGGTCGTATCTTCTTCCCATCACTAAGAATGTTGTTAAAGGGTGTTTTTTTAGAGCTATAGAACTTTAAATTGCAATAAAACAACGATGGATTATTCGATTGACATGAATTTTATTTATCCGCAAGATAATCCTGTGGCATTACATTTCAAATATGATTTCTGGCATATGACCGCCACGGCTGGCTCGGATGTAGTCCGATCTGAACGTTCAATTTTCGATGACTTTTTCCAACATTTGTGGCCGTATATCGGCAATAACACGGCGAATGTTGTCTTCCAAATGGTCAAGGGTTTGTGGCTTATCCGCATAGACTTTACAAAGCCCCATAGAAAGTAGTCTAGAGGTGTTAAATCACAAGATCTTGGAAGCCAATTCACATGTCCAAAACGTGAAATTAGGCGGTCACCAAACGTGTCTTTCAATAAATCGATTGTGGCACGAGCTGTGCGACATGTTGCGCCGTCTTGTTGGAACCACAGCTCCTAGACATCATGGTTGTTCAATTCAGGAATGAAAAAGTTATCAATCATGGCTCCATACCGATCACCATTGACTGTAACGTTCTGGCCATCATCGTTTCTGCAGAAGTACAGAACGATTATTTTCGAAATAAAATTGCACTATTTGCAAGCGTTGTTCAGGAGTGAGTCTATTCATGATGAATTGCCAAACCAAACTGAGAATAAATCACTCGACAGCTGTTAAATCGGTCGCCATCTCGAACAGTAATGCCAACTTAAAGTTATATACCTCGAAAATAAACACCCTATATGTCATTGAAACAGGGCTGTGAAAACCGGACCACGACAAAGATAACCCAGTCAAGCTTTTCTTCATTTCTAAGATCGATGCCTCATTAAATCGCGTTGATCTCGGTCAATTGCGATGACGTCGCTTGACGGTAATGTATGTATGTAGGTGAGTCATTCGACTCGGATTCTGTCAAAGCCGTTCACCGTCAGATCCGATCTCCAGGCTAGCTGTTAAGTTGACCCGAATTCTCGGCGATTTTTATTGTTCGACGAGGGCGGAGATTTATCGCACCGATCAGATCGTCCGATTATTGTTTATTGGGGTCTGTCGTGTACCTGTCGATGTCCCAATACATTAGCGATAGGCGTGCGAACTGTCGGTCGATGCTCCGGCACGATAGAGGCGCTAATTGTAGAAGTTTCCTGCTGATCTGATCGTTTCGGAGGATGGCCAAGCGCGAATGTTGACACCTGGGTGTTGCGTTATTGTCGGGGTATATCTGGGCGAGGATCTGTTGGGTTGCACTCGACCGACAAGAACATAGGATGTATTTTGCAGTTTTACAGACGGAGAGACACTTTGTTCCTGTTGTTTTGGAAATGAAAAATTACAAGAAACGAAATATAAGAAGTTCCAACATGGGTAGTTTATACTATTCCTTCAATTCGACGGGTGATTGACGAATATTTCAGGAGATATAACGGTTTTTGTATCGAGATTCAATTTTTACTGATTTTCTCCAAAATTTCAAAGTCGAATATTTCTTAAACTGTGAGTTCTACGAGAAATCGGTTCGCGGTGTTAGCATTCACTATGCCTAATCAACCGAAATTGGAGCTCACCCGAAAACATTGGGTCAAGGCTTCCTAATTAAATACCCTACTAAAATGAAGAGCACGCCTCTGGATTTTACGTAAAAAAAAATGCATGTAAGATGTTTTATTTCAGAGCTCTATCATCAGTATTAGCGGAAACAAAAGAAGTTGGCCAGAAATGAATACTACTGTTGTTAGTTCCTCAGAAAAAGAGAACGAGAATGGGGTATCAGATTTTGTCTACCTCCTCTGGTTGTAGTTTTATAGCATCGAAAGGACCCCGCACGTTTTATATGGAAAATGGCTTTCCGTGAATTTAGCTGAATTTTTGATATGTTGTAGTTCTTGATAAACTGATCAGAAGCGCCCATAGCCACAAAGCTCAAAAATGGACAGTTTTTGAGATATGGAGCTTTGAAAGTGGATTTTTTGCAATCATCGGGGTTTTTGCTCATCAATCGGGGAGCTCTCATTTCTGGTTGGGATGGAATTTGGATGTTCGGCGGCCAGAACCCGACTGAGAAATGATCTTCCTTGGTTATATTAGGCACCGCCATCGATAATTTTTTATACACTGCTCCACATTGGCTATGAAATGAGATACAAAATCCAAGATCTTGCGATTGCATATTGTTTTTGATTGATCTACTCATTCATTTTGCCAAAGATCATATTATTAGATAGTATTCATTCGTATGTGTGAAGTTCAACAAGTTCATAAAAAAAAATTTTATTCTCAAGAATTCGTGGGTTAATTTCGGAAGGTCCATTCATAGTTAGCTTTCAATACTTTGGAATTCTATATTCTACCCGGATAGTACTATATAGAATCAAAACTGCAGACATTTTCACGGATTCGTTTGTCTGTGAGGTGCTATCATCAATTTCGAGACATTCTGAGGAAAATGTCTTGGCACCCCATTGTCAGATTATCGAGATTTGTGAGAAACAAATCACATATCATATGTAAATGACATCAATAGTGATCACAATTGTTATCCCTGAGGATATATGATTATGATTTTCCCATTTTCCCCCATTACAGCTCGCGGTGCCTGGTTATGAACGTTTGGCTAACATATTTGATATTATTGGACATCAGATATATGAGGATTCAGTTATTATGGTCTCTTTTAAAAAAATCACACAATATGTCGTTTCTCGGTCATGTGAGTTATTCTGGCGTTATCTTGTGGCATGAAAAGATGTATGGAAGGTCTTGGATTTTGTGTCTCATTTCATAGCCAATGTGGAGCAGTGTATAAAAAATTATCGATGGCGGTGCCTAATATAACCAAGGAAGATCATTTCTCAGTCAGGTTCTGGCCGCCGAACATCCAAATTCCATCCCAACCAGAAATGAGAGCTCCCCGATTGATGAGCAAAAACCTCGAAAATTGCAAAAAATCCATTTTCAAAGCTCCATATCTCGAAAACTGTCCATTTTTAAGCTTTGTGACTATGGACACTTCTGATCAGTTTATCAAGAACTACAACATATCAAAAATTCAGCCAAATTCACGGAAAGCCATTTCCCATATAAAACGTGCGGGGTCCTTTGCCCACCCTGTACAGTCAACAGGAATTCGAAACTCAAACAAACCTAGGAAGCAACTCGCAATGGTCAGCCCGATGCTTTCCTGATTTGGCTTCCTGCAGCCGATTTCCGGCAAGAAAAAAGTAGTTGATTCAAAAAGGAAGTTACCGCCGCACCCTGTATATGTCAACTGACCGATATTACACACAAACAAGAATGTGGAAGCAATAATTAAATAATCAAGTCGAAATCAGGAAGGTTGGCATGCATCCACTCTGTCATTATTTCGAAAGTTATCGTATTTCTGCATTACGATAGCATTCTCGATATATCTCCTCTACTTTCACCTTTGTCATCGTTATGAAGGTATTAAAACTCTACGACAGTGGAATTCTGCACGGTGTAGGCGAGATGATGGTCGTTTTAATACACACATTAGTTACCTTCAAACGGCTATTACTCATCTTATAACTTACAAGTATTTAACAACAACTATAATACTGGCATAATGCCATAGAAACGACTATTCAATGTTGTCTACATAAAGAACGGTCGCACCCAACAGAAATAAATATGGAGTTGCTGGATGATATTTGATTTTGTTTCTTAAGGTTAGAGGAACAGAAGATTCCTGAAGGGGTTGGAATTTTTCACGCCCAATTGTTTAGGAATATAGTATTTTGAAATTCGTAACTCCTTCATACAAGTTTAACTTTTTTATAACGGGTGTTTTTTTTCGAGGTATATAACTTTAAGTTGGCATTACTGTTCAAGATGGCGACCGATTCAAGAGTTGTCAAGTGATTTATTCTCAGTTTGGTTTGGCAATTCATCATGAATAGACTCACGCCTGAACAACGCTTGCAAATAGTGCAATTTTATTTCTAAAATAATGCTTCTGTGCGGAATACGTATCGCGCACTACGTCCATTTTATTTTGTTTAGCGATAAAGCGCACTTCTGGTTGAATGACTATGTCAACAAGCAAAACTGCCGCATTTGGAGTGAAGCTTATCCTCAATTGTATGTCGAAACACCGTTTCATCCAGAAAAACTGACTGTTTGGTGCGCTTTATGGGCTGGTGGAATCATTGGTCCGTACTTCTTCAAAAACGATGATGGCCAGAACGTTACAGTCAATGGTGATCGGTATACAGCCATGATTACTAACTTCATCATTCCTGAATTGAACAACCATGATGTCCAGGAGCTGTGGTTCCAACAAGACGGCGCAACATGTCACACAGCTCGTGCCACAATCGATTAATTGAAAGACACGTTTGGTGACCACCTAATTTCACGTTTTGGACCTGTGAATTGGCCTCCAAGATCTTGTGATTTAACACCGCTAGACTACTTTCTGTGGGCCTATGTAAAGTCATTGGTCTATGCGGATAATCCACAAACCCTTGATCATTTGTTAGACAACATTCGCCGTGTTATTGCCGATATACGGCCACAAATGTTGGAAAAAGTCATCGAAAATTGGACGTCCAGATTGGACTACATCCGAGCCAGCCGTGGCGGTCATATGCCAGAAATCATATTTAAAATGTAATGGCACAAGATTATCTTGCGGATAAATAAAATTCATGTCAATCGAATAATCCATCGTTGTTTTATTGCAATTTAAAGTTCTATAGCTCTAAAAAACACGCTTTACAAATCGCGTTCTGAAAAAACCTTCATTAATATTAAATCCCAACACCTGTAGAACAGAAACTTCCCATTGAAAACTCTCCAGTTTCTACGCCAACTCCCAAATAAAGCCATAACGTGAGATGCAAACTCCCGGTTATGTTTCTCTATGGTAATCACCGTTCAGAATCAACAGTCACAAAACGCATGCAATAACATGTTCGTTTATGAACGACGCTTATAAGCTCTACGTCCGCAAACTCGCAGCAGCAGAGCTCGCTTTGATCTTATTTTCATTAAGAGCTTATCGGGGATGTTCCGCTGGAGCCATTTTCCCCATTATTCTCAGAAAACCAGACTTATGAACTTGACATTGCGACGATGATAAAAAAGACGGCGAGATTTCTATACGTGTGCTGTGAGAAAGGCGAACAACATTCGGATTAACCTGTTATTCTAGTTATTCCAATTCTGCATCAAGACTGATTGGACTTTCTCTCTCTCGCGGCAAAACAGCTGTTTCTTCGAGTTGTTTTATCGTAGTAATTGATGTTTAATTTGATGCCTGTAATACGAGATGTTTGTTGAGGGTAAGATGACGGTGGTTAAGGCGAGCGTTATCGTATTACTGTACTGAGGAGGGTTTAGACGCTTTGAACTGTATGTTCTAGAGGGTGTTTTTGTTAAAGCTATAGAACTTTAAATTGCAATAAAACAACGATGGATTATTCGATTGACATGAATTTTATTTATCCGTGAGATAATCTTGTGGCATTACATTTTAAATATGATTTCTGGCATATGACCGCCACGGCTGGCTCGGATGTAGTCCAATCTGGACGTCCAATTTTCGATGACTTTTTCCGACATTTGTGGCCGTATATCGGCAATAACACGGCGAATGTTGTCTTCCAAATGGTCAAGGGTTTGTGGCTTATCCGTATAGAACAATGACTTCACATAGCCCCACAGAAAGTAGTCAAGCGGTGTTAAATCACAAGATCTTGGAGGCCAAAACACAGGTCCAAAACGTGAAATTAGGCGGTCATCAAACGTGTCTTTCAATAAATCGATTGTGGCACGAGCTGTGTGACATGTTGTGCCGTCTTGTTGGAACCACAGCTCCTGGACATCATGGTTGTTCAATTCGGAAATGAAAAAATTTGTAATCATGGCTCTATACCGATCACCATTGACTGTAACGTTCTGGCCATCATCGTTTTTGAAGAAGTACGGACCAATGATTCCACCAGCCCATAAAGCGCACCAAACAGTCAGTTTTTCTGGGTGTAACGGTGTTTCGACATACACTTTAGGATTAGCTTCACTCCAAATGCGGCAGTTTTGTTTGTTGACGTAGCGATTCAACCAGAGGTGCGGTTCATCGCTAAAATGGACGTAGTGCGCGATACGTATTCCGCACAGAACCATTATTTTCGAAATGAATTGCACTATTTGCAAGCGTCGTTCAGGCGTGAGTCTATTCACGATGAATTGCCGAACCAAACTGAGAATAAATCACTTGACAGCTGTCAAATCGGTCTCTATCTTGAACAGTAATGCCAACTTAATGTTATATACCTCGAAAAAAAACACCCATTAGAAGCGTCTATCGTTCTATTTTTAGGAATGGCAAAGTTTTTACTTGTAAGCTGTCTAGATTCAGCTGGGTATTCGAAATGAAACCTGAACCTGAAATGAACCTCTTACTGATGAGCTCTCTACATATGGGTCGTGCAAAAAATAATTTTTTTTATACATTCAGAGCCTGACAAGAAAGAGAAACCAAACTTCAAGATTTTGAACTTGCGTAAAAAAATCAAAATTCTTCAACTTTAGCTGAAAATTCCAAAAAAGTTTTTTTTTCTCATGCACTTTAAAAATATCTGATCGCAAAGCCGTATAATCGCTCGACCATTCTTACGTCACCTCATCGATCCTCTAAAAGATAATCCTCGGTCGAATCCGACGCGTGAAAGTACTCGACTTGGAAGTCGGTTCACGTTATTCGAAACGAAAGAAAAAGTATAGCCTCCGTTTTGAGGAGTCGTGCATTGACATCCCGTTATAGCGAATGCGTCAGATGAAAGTGAGATTAGCTCCCTCAAGGATCAAAATGTATCCACTTTCACAAACGTCCGAGTCAAATCGGATAGAAACCGAAAGTTGACACGGCTACTTCGGACAGTAAATATTTTTAGTTTAGGAAAACGTCCTCAATGCTAAGAGAAGTCTCTGAAGGATTTCTCTGAAGAATGTCTTTGAAGGATAATATCTTCAATGCTAAGAGAAATATCTGAAAGATGTCTCTCAAGAATGTCTCTGAAGAAAAACGTTCTCAATACTAAGAAAAGACTCTGAAGGATGTATCTGAATGATTCGATGGTGAGGAATATCAGTCACAAGGAACAGTTGTATACAATTTATTTATCTGAAGAATATCTCTGAAGGATAACGTCCTCAATGCTAAGAGAAGTCTCTGAAGGATTTCTCTGAAGAATGCCTCTGAAGGATAACATCTTCAATGCTAAGAGAAATATCTGAAAGATGTCTCTGAAGAATGTCTCTGAAGAAAAACGTTCTCAATACTAAGAGAAGACTCTGAAGGATGTCTCTGAAGAATATCTCTGAGGGATAACATCCTCAATGCTAAGAGAAGTCTCTGAAGGATAACGTCCTCAATGCTAAGAAAAGTCTCTGAAGGATTTCTCTGAAGAATGTCTCTGAAGGATAACATCTTCAACGCTACGAGAAATATCTGAAAGATGTCTCTGAAGAATGTCTCTGAAGAAAAACGTTCTCAATACTAAGAGAAGACTCTGAAGGATGTCTCTGAAGAATATCTCTGAAGGATAACATCCTCAATGCTAAGAGAAGACTCTGAAGTATTTCTCTGAAGAATGTCTCTGAAGGATAACATCTTCAATGCTAAGAGAAGTATCTGAAAGATGTCTCTGAAGAATGTATCTGAAGAAAAACGTTCTCAATGCTAAGAGAAGACTCTGAAGGATGTCTCTGAAGAATATCTCTGAGGGATAACGTCCTCAATGCTAAGAGGAGTCTCTGAAAAATGTCCCTGAAGAATAACATATTCAATGCTAAGAGAAGTCTGTGAAAGATGACTCTGAAGAATGTGTCTGAAATAAAACGTCCTCTATGCTAAGAGAAGTCTCTGAAGGATGTCTCTGAAGGATATTTCCTTGCCCTTTCCTTCTCCAGCCACAATCGCGAAGAAAATTTTCTGCTGTAACTTTTTGACAGAAGCCACCGGAACCAAAGTAGATCATCAGAAAAATCTGCTCATCCAAACATAGTGAATAAAATGAAGAAACCAGAAGGATCAATTGATACCAACATCTACAAACTGAACAGAATTTGAGTGTTTGTGAGGCCATCAACAGTTCAAAGCACTCTTTGAAACAGAGAAAAAAGCACCCCTATCTCCGCTGGGCACCTTTGAAGATAGAATATTATCTGACACCTTAACGACTTCATTTTCTTAGTTATTATCACAAATTTATCAACCCCAAAAAGAACTCAGGGCAAAATGACTAATCTCAATTTTGTGGGGGAACCAATGGACGAATCTCATTGGACCCAATCTATAACCATAACCAGCTAAAAGGTCGTCTTCTAAACTAAGATCTAAACTCAAAAAAAACTTGGAGGTTCGACTCCGTCCTCCAGGTCCACCACCACCTGGGGGACCGTCGGAACGGTCGTCCACTCGGTCGGAATACGAAACGCAATCGGTAATGGGTGCCCCCAGGTGTGATAAACGCGAGACGGTAGGAGGGTAACCTAAAACCGTATGCATTGGTGATTCTTGCAGTTTCATCGCGAGAGAGCGCCTCCGCAAGACCAGCTAAAAGCTAGTTTTACACGCGAAACCGAACTTCTTGTACGGCGATCATGGCCGCCTTAAGGCCAGTGTTGGCGTTCGTTCTTGTGGGCCTTCTGTCTGGTGAGTACAGCCTTTTTTTTTCGTGGCCTTAGGGGTTGTGAGAAGTTCGGATGATTAGGGGTAGGAGCAATACGGGATAACACTGGATATCGTACGAGATTTAAAAAAAATTGTTCTTGAATTTTGAGAATATTTGTGAAAGTTTTTAGGTTCATTGTTTCGGGAAGTGAAAACTTCTGAAGAAAAGATCTTATTTCACCCAAAGAGTAATATTCTCTTTCTTCCCCATAGGTTAACATTTTTAAGATCAATCAACAAATATTCAAAATTCAATAACTCACAAACTGTTAAACCTTCTGGTAACTTTCCTCTAAATTAATGTCCATGAAATATTAATCATATTCTAAGACTACTAAGATGAATTCAAAATGAAAACCATTTCAAGTAGGTAGAATTTTCCATTAAAAAGCTTTCGTAGATTCAATTGAATTTCAAACATCAAAAAAGGTTACAACTTCAAGCTGAATAATTTTCTTGAAATTTTACCAAAATTCACTCGATTAGTTTTCATATATTTCGAAGAAATTCAAGTTCGAAACATTTTAACTAAAAAAGGAAGCGTTTAATAAAACCAAAGAATCTCATCCCATTGAATAACATCACCCCAAAAAAAAAATGGGAATGATTTACGTCAGTATAATAATCAATATCTCCATATAAACACAACGTTTTTAATACCTGGGAAATAATAAATCTTGATAATTTATTGTCCCATTCAATTCAATTCAAACATAAATAAATCTTCTTAATTGGGTTCGTGCAACTTGAACATATAAGGAATATGCGGAAAATTATTAAATAGATATACAATATCGACCCTTCTGTTGAACATGAAATCATTTTGTGTTTATATCGCCTAATATGAAATTATACCTCTGGTACTTTCATTTGGTTGGGACTTTTCAAGGACAATCATCAGATTGAGTTCTAAAATCTATAAGAGGTAATCGATATTCTCGTTTGACATTTTCTGGAACTGCGGTAACGTCTCGAACAAAGAACCATTCAATCTTCACACAATAATTTATTATTTCCTTTTTTTTCCGATACAAAGAATTAATTATGATAACTATTACGGAGATAGTAAGAATCCAAGATTGCTGATTTCGAATTCCGGAGTAATTTTCAAAAATCCATAACTGCGAAAACTGTAGGGTTTTTCAAAGAAACGTTTTACTTTGATATTAAAAAAAAGTATATTTTGAGATACTTAAGACTTTATCTTATCTTATCACGTGGTCTCGAATTATTATCATTTAAATGCATTATTTAAGCATGTTTCTTTCTATTTTCAATAATGGCGTAGTTTTTACTTGTCAAATGTTGAAAAATGAAAGCTTCAAAAATGACAGAGTAGTAAACATAGATAGAGGGAGCAAATGTAATTTTCAGTAAGCAAATTTTGTCCCCAACATGAACTATCAAATTTAACATGAAGCGCGCGGAAAGGAAAACATATCAGTGATACGATATTCCACTCAATTCGCGAGTTTCTCCACAAAGAACGCACCTCTTATGTCCCATAGTGAATCAACGTTTTATATTAACTCAAAATTAATTGAAATAAATACCTAAATATATCAGAACTTCAGAAAACAAACTTAAAGCGAGCCAAATGACGTAAAACAACAGATGACAACGAGAGAGCAAAAGTTGCCAAACCTTGGATTTCAGTTGGTAGATACAGAAAATAATAAATATTCTGCTTATTATAAATTCAACAATTAGGAAAAATATCCAAATATTCAAATTTGCATATTCAATCGGGAATCACTCAAATAAATATATTTCATTCAATATAATATACATTCATAACGATATAGTAAAATTGTGGATTTGAAAATCAATCACAATCCGACAATGTAATCTAACCATGTTGGGGACTTGTGAAAATTACGTATACTCCCTCTATCCATGTATATTACTCTTACTCTATGAAGTCTGGGCCTATAATTCGAACAAAAGAAGATAACTCGAAAACAAAACAATATGAAGAAATGTAGTTAACGGCAAATAAGTTTCTCAAAAAAAAAGAACCGCAATGTGCTTACTATTTTCTATCTATCTATTTCTTAGTATTGAAACGTTGTGGTATCGCCAATTATGACCACTCTGTACACATTTCAAAACGTGGAACGTGAAAATTCTGATTTTTCCACGATCCATCAAAAAAACTCAAGCGAAAGTAATCAAATAATCGTAAAATATAAGAGGATTTCACTTATCCAAGTTCCAGCTCGAACTTTCCCTAGCTACGGGTCTGTGGTGAAAATTTTCCGCTGTAAACAAAGGACAATCAAGTTTCGCGATTCCTCTTTCTTTTCCCGTGATTCTCTCCCTCGAGAAAAATCGCTTTTCGCGAAAGGCTCGCCTGTTTACCCGAGGACTAGACACAAATATCATGTTGACTCTCGGGAGGATTGGGAAAAAAAAATTGGACGAAAAAAAAAAAAACCGGGTAAATAATCAGGCAGCCTCAGATTATTCATTGTTGATTTTAACCGTGGGTTCGTTTCCCGGACAGGACTTTTATATCGGGGAAAAATTTAATATTCCCCGTTGTCGCGGAAACTGATATTTGATGACGAACATTATTGGAAATGAGGAATGTTCTGGGAATTGGAATGGTTCTTTCATATTGTGCTCTGTCGCGATACTCATTCTGGGATGGAAAAAAAATTGAGGGTTGGTCGGTGATGAAAATATTGATCGAAAAAAAAACAGCAAAGGAATGAGAATAATATCTCTCTTAAATTTTTAAAATTCCTCCATGGGAATTTTGTACATCTTCATGATTCGATCACGTAGATCACGAAGATGCATCCATTTGTATGATAATAAGTCCATTATTTCAGAGATTATAGGTGATTAACTAAAATTTTCGATAATTATCTCGAAGCTGCCATTTCTCCTGGACGCAAGATACAGACTGGAATTCTCATTATGTTGTAGATCAGAGCTCAATCTTCAAAAAATTTTTTCATTCGATGGGTCTAGGACCAATATTTTTAGGAGTTATAACGATTCTTGTAAAGAGATTCAATTTTTACCGATTTTTCTCAAAATTCCGAGTTCAAATTTCCTCAAACTGTTAGTTCTACGGAAAAGCGGTGAGCCGTGTTGGAACCTATGATCCCTAATTATTAGAATTTTCGACTCAACCAAAAATTTTTTGTCAAATTTTCCATTCCTTAGGAAATTTGAAAAAATTCAAATGTCCTTCATGAGAATTTTGTACCCCTTTATCTTATTGATTTAACTACTCTCTTGACGTCAGAACGTTCCCTGTTGGATAACCCTTTATGAATTGCCTAGAAATGAGTGAATCTGTAGAATTTGTAATAATAATATTACTGATCACTCACGTTCATTGAGAAAACAGCATTTTTTCCTTCATATTATCAATAAGAGGTTTTTCACATAAATTGATGATTTTCATTCATAGAACGACTTACAGACTTCAATTACTAGTGGTGGCTACAGTTAATGAAGAACACAATGGTAATTAAACATTCCAAATTCAAATTCAACCATCCATATCAGTGGGAATAACCGAATGTACATACCTGAAAAGAAAAAAAATCATTAGAAATGCAGATGACGAATTGATAAATTTATAATAAAAACGTGTGCAAAATCTAAAAAGATGGAAACTATAGCGAAAAATACTATACAGGGTGTTTTCTTCAACGTTGAATTTCAAAATGACCTTATTCAGTATACTGAATACAACAATAGAAAAATATTGGCCCTATAGGGCCAATATTTATTCAGTATACTCAATACAACAACACAAAAATATTGGCCCTATAGGGCCAATATTTTTCTATTGTTGTATTGAGGCAATAAACTAATTTTCACTCAAATACAATTATAATTCAAAAAGTTACGCAGAAACAAAGAATTCACAAAACACTTCGAAATTAATGAATTTCTTTGAATGAGATTTTCAAAATGAAAACGCAGGTAGGTACTGACTTTTTGATAATCATAGAGAACTCTACTGAGTGTTCAAATTGAGATGACTTATTCGAACGTATGTAGGTATCGGCTTATTCCAAATGACACACACTATATTGTATGTATATTCTCAAGTGGAAGAAAATTCCAGAGATAATAAAATATATGACGTGTCATTTGAAATATGCCCCTTAATAACGTTTGATCAATGTAACGTTTCTACCTAACACCCATTAATACCCGCTGATTTTTCAGTTCTTAGGGCAAAAGAGAAAGTTCCTCAAAGTTGGAACGTATTGGGTAGTTTCCAAGAGTCAAGACTTCCATTTCAATTCAATTTCATTCTGAAAAAAGAACAAGAAATTGTCCGTTGACAAATTTGAGAAACCGAAACCCATAGATAATCAGAATCTCAAGAAGATTAAGACAAGAAAAAAACATGTTCCATCACTTTAGAGAGTATTTCAAAGCTAAGCATCTTAACACTTCACTTAATACACATTTTTCCTCAACAATTCGACTCTATCCGTCAAGATAGTTACTTTCAAGGATGAAACAAGTACTTCAATGTTCCTATAAGCTTTCAATACCTTTGGTCTAAGAAGATTCATCTTGGCTCTCGAGAAAGGCTTCAACCAATGCAATCACTTCATGAATCATCTCATTTTGAAGCCACAGTGACATAGTAGAGTTCTCAATATTTATCAAAAATCAGTAATAACCTCCATTCTTCTAGGATTCACTCAGGAAATCCCATTGAAATAAATGTATTCATTTCAAAGCTAGTCAACCAACCTCTAGCTGGGCCGCAGCTAGCAGCGAAGGGCATTAATCCATTCACTGATTCATTTTAATAAATTGAATAAGGTTTTTTTCAAAGAACCTTCAATTTATGAAAAATCGAAATATCTCAAAAATGGTAGGTTTTAAGCATATGAAACTTCCAGCAAACTTATGTTCATTCAATCCATGCAATCTAAAAATTCAATAAAAACAGGTTGTTCCGAAATAAAAAAAAAATGTTTGGTCATTTACACTTTTTTGGTACACCCTGTCTATTTCCAAACAATCCTGTGTATTGAGAATGTAACTCTAATGGAGCCTAATGAAACTTTTTCGAAAAACATAAGAAGACTTAAGCGATTCACCGTGATATCGCGTCGAATCAATTGTGGAACACCCTGTATATATATTTTTTTGGGCAACTTCTCCAGCTGATGAAGCGTAACGATCTGGGGCGTGAATGCATCGGCTGACAAATCCGGTATCGGTCCCGAGGGCCCGATCTACGCTGTCGCTAATGAAAAGGGTTCCGTAGTGGTCTCTCCGGAATTTATGGCGTATGCGGAAATCAATGCGACACTCTGCGAGTAGCTTCCGGTCTGTCGTCAAGGTTGAAACCCTAACCCTTCATGGCCCGAGGGGTTTTAAGATGCTGGTGTTACGTCAAGGGATGGAAATCGGAGAAGATTTGGACACCGTGAGATTTTTTGGGATGAGTTGAAATCGAGGTTCTAATGTCAGGAGCCAAGGCCTTGATCTCGAGAATGCCCTAATATGTGATGATTCAGACATAATATTATGTATTCCCTTCCTACTCTTCTCAGTATCAACATTGTTACAGTTCTACAAGTGTTTTACGACCGTTAGGTCCAAAAATGAGGTAGTTTGCCTAATTTCTACCTAACACCCATTAATACCCGCTGATTTTTCAGTTCTTAGGGCAAAAGAGAAAGTTCCTCAAAGTTGGAACGTATTGGGTAGTTTACAAGAGTCAAGACTTCCATTTCAATTCAATTTCATTCTGAAAAAAGATCAAGAAATTGTCCGTAGACAAATTTGAGAAACCGAAACCCATAGATAATCAGAATCTCAAGAAGATTAAGACAAGAAAAAAAAACATGTTCCATCACTTTAGAGAGTATTTCAAAGCTAAACATCTTAACACTTCACTTAATACACATTTTTCCTCAACAATTCGACTCTATTCGTCAAGATAGTTACTTTCAAGGATGAAACAAGTACTTCAATGTTCCTATAAGCTTTCAATACCTTTGGTCTAAGAAGATTCATCTTGGCTCTCGAGAAAGGCTTCAACCAATGCAATCACTTCTTCATTAGAGCAAAATTTCCTTCAATGGAGCATTCTTTTGAGGTCTACTAGAAGCCAGTAAATACTGGAGGCCACATCTGAAGTATAAGCTGGTTGGTCAAGCAATTGAAATGCAATTTGACCATGGTTCTCATCGATTGGTGAAAGAGAATCTTTTTTTGCATTTGAGAAGGTTTTTCTCAATTTCTGCTCTCAATCGAACCAATAACGTTAGTTAATATTTAAGGTTGATGGTTTCACCTTTATCAAGATAGTCAATACACAATATCCCATACACGACGCAAAATACAAATGCCACAACCTTGCCAATTAATGTTTGAGATTTTGGTCACTTTGGACAACCCAGTTGACATTTTTTTTGGCTCAGGAGTGTAAGGATGAGTCCGGTTTCTTCCATTTGAACAGCTCCAAACAGCTTTCGAAATCGACACTGAGTTGTTGCTATTGATCATTTCGAGCAAAGCTTCCTCACGAACGAATGTTCACACAAAATAGTGAATATACTGCCTTTTGACAACTTCAACTTCACCACTATCTCACTCAACATCCCTTAAAAACATTTCGTGTTTTTTTTAAGGGTTTTCTGAAGCAACTGCCGAATTCTATCCACCAGAGATCGTTGGTGGATCTTCGACCACGTTCAAACGTTGTTGTCGAAGAAGCAGTGTTTGAATAAAGCTTATCAAGTCATTTCTTTGCTTACACAGTGACATATTCTATCAGAAACAGTGTTTAAGCCTAGAGGAAAAACATTTGTTACGTATTACACAACATATGGTCACCAGATGACCAGAAGTTGATAATATCAAGAGATAATTCTAAAAGTCTGTTATGGGATATAAAAAGAAAAAGAGCACTCATAAATCCTGTTCAACCAAAAAAGATATGTGAGCAGTGGAAACCTGCGTTGTGAAACACGATCTAAAGCGTTGCAGAATCGTTTTTATTCATGTTCCTATGAAAGAGAACAATATGTTGGATGAACAGATAATTCGACATGCACATTCTATTTGCGTCTCAAGTAGGCTGCAATCATTCATATACATACTAGCGCCTAACCCAGCTCAGGCCAGGTCTCCCATCTCGATCTCCTGTCCTTGCAGCATCCCAACGTTCGCGGGAGCCAACAAATCCTTCCCAAATCCTTACAAATATCCCCCCGTTCTTTGCCCACCCTCTCGGGGGTTGCTCGATCGAAGGACCGCAGCTTCCGCAACTTTTCTTCATCTCGCTAATGACTCTTCTTTTGTTGGACGGCATCTCCAGCGTGTAGAACCACCGGATGTGAAAGCGAAGTGTCGAACGCCTACCGATTGTGTGTGCCCGAGACCAGTAATCAGCGGAATTGGGAGAGATTTTTCAGCGCTTCCCCTCCCCCTCAGCGACGGAAGTTCCCCCTCCTTATCCCCTCTCTCCCCTCGATTTCCGGCAATTAGACGAATTGGTATAAGTGGCCTGGTTGAGAGAAAGTCGATGTTTCCTCCTCATTTTACCGTTTTTCTTTGCGGTCGAGGAGGTTTGTTTGTCTTCCTTTGGGGTTGGAGGCTTCTGGGGATTGCTCTAACTGCACTTGAAAGTTCGTAGGAAGCTGCCTAGTGGGTCTTTCTGGATTTCGGTACAGTCACGACAATAAGCCATTGCTCGAACTATCCTGTATGTAAAGGGTGTTTTTTTTTCGAGGTATATAACTTTAAGTTGGCATTACTGTTCATGATTTGACAGCTGTCAAGTGATTTATTCTCAGTTTGGTTTGGCAATTCATCATGAATAGACTCACGCCTGAACAACGATTGCAAATAGTGCAATTTTATTTCGAAAATAATGGTTCTGTACGGAATACTTCTGGTTGAATGGCTACGTCAACAAACAAAACTGCCGCATTTGGAGTGAAGCTAATCCTCAAGTGTATGTTGAAACACCGTTACATCCAGAAAAACTGACTGTTTGGTGCGCTTTATGTGCTGGTGGAATCATTGGTCCGTACTTCTTCAAAAACGATGATGGCCAGAACGTTACAGTCAATGGTGATCGGTATAGAGCCATGATTACTAACTTTTTCATTCCTGAATTGAACAACCATGATGTCCAGGAGCTGTGGTTCCAATAAGACGGCGCAACATGTCACACAGCTCGTGCCACAATCGATTTATTGAAAGACACGTTTGGTGACCGCCTAATTTCACGTTTTGGACCTGTGGAAGACAACATTCGCCGTGTTATTGCCGATATACGGCCACAAATGTTGTATAAAGTAATCGAAAATTGGACGTCCAGATTGGACTACAACCGAGCCAGCCGTGGCGGTCATATGTCAGAAATCATATTCAAAATGTAATGCCACAAGATTATCTTGCGGATAAATAAAATTCATGTCAATGGAATAATCCATCGTTGTTTTATTGCAATTTAAAGTCCTATAGCTCAAAAAAAAAACACCCTTTAGAAGAAAATTTGTTATTTCTTGATGAGGTAATCACAATTGGCCACCGAGATCTTGTGATTTGACAGCTATAGACTTTTTTTTGGGTCACGTGAAAGATAAGGTCTATGCCAATTCCAATACCTTAAAGATGGAATTCGTGAAGTTATCGAGAACATACAGTTACAATAATTTAAACATGCATTGATTTCTCTCGAAATAAACCCGTTTTTTTCCAATATCAAAATGAAATAATACAGACTAAAATGAATCTCAAAGCAGGCATATTCCCCAAACCGGACGACTGTAAGACTCGAAAATAGAGCTCAGAAATCATGAAGTCTAAAATCCCTAATGGACGAAGGTAGGTAATTGAATAATTCATCCCATCCCCGTTATGGAGCTGAAGAACGAATGTTCTTGTTTCATTCCCTAATTGAAGTCCCGAACAGAAACTGAACCCATTAATGTAATGCATCTGCGTCTATATATATATTGAAGGGGATACCTATAAAACGTTACGGTCGAGCTTGCATTCATTCATTCTTGCCTACTTACTCACCGACCAGAATTGTTGGAATTATTATAATCGTTCCTGCAATTTTTTTAACGACCAGTTCGGTTCAACAGCTGACAATTCAAGGTAGGTATCTGGACCGCGATGAGATGGTTGCGGTTCACCGTGCAGATCACGGTGTGATGCTGTGAAGGAAACGCTTTTACGCAATCTGTTTTCGATTTTTTTTTTCAAGTATTGTTGAAGGCTCGTGACCTCAAGTCTAGATCGAAGGTTGAAACTATCAGGAAATACTTGAGGAGTCGTGAGATAAGAAATGGATATGAAAGTATCGTGATAGGGAAATGGATATTCTAGTTTCTTATCGAGAACGAAAATCAGGCTTTTACCGACCTGCTTATTTAACAATCTCTCTGAAAGAACCAAGGGTTTTCCAATAAGAAGTTTCATGTTGATTTCGAAAAAAAAACTATTATATTTTGAGAGAAATTAATAGATGTTCATCTTATTGTAAAGATAAAAGTATGTCGGCTAAATGGCCGAATGAAGCACCATATCCTAACATGAAATCTTCCACTACCAAGTTTGACAAATTTGGGAATTGTGATGATGTACTATAATTCCCATATTAGGTTGATTGCCGGAGTACGAAGATACACTTATTGTAGGCAATTATTCATTGATCGAGCTATTCTCACAGTACCGTGCATATATATAATGGAAGTATTGATGTTCACTAAGTCTAATTTGAATAATTTTAGGGAGAATAATGATTACCATGATTATTGCACGAGATATGGAAATGAGCTCTCTATACCCTCTCATAAGTTGACAGTTTGTGAAAATGACCTTTCATTGGAATATATCTTATTCAGATGCTATGAGGAAAAAATCGAACTCTAACACCCTGTATCAGCAAACTATCTACGAATTCATCTCAAAATGAACAAGAAACTTCCCTCCTCATCTACAGAGATTACTTCCTTACCTCCACCACCAAAATCCCAATCTACCAACTCCGCCATATACGATATAGATCTGGAAGTTGGGCGAAACGACAAGTTTCACAATCTGGGATCGTCCCATTTTCGAGATAATCGGTCCTTGGTTAATTGGACGTATCGGGGAAGCTGCAAACAATTATGACGTCCCGGCTCGAGCTTTCGAAAGCTGCGGTTAGCTGGTTTGGTGCATTCTTACCGACAAAGGGGGCTCTGATTACGGAACCCGGCTGAATTGGAAATTGAGCCTGTCGTTAGCTAGGCTAGAAGTTCGGGGACGCCCCACAGTTGTCTATCCCGTAATTTTGTTTGTTGTGTTCGAGGAGTGGGTTGATGATGCGATGTTTGTGTTCATTTTGGTATGGGATGTAGAAGGTTTTCAATAGGAATTATACTCAGAGTAATAAACATAGATAAAGGGAGCATATGTCGTTTTCAGTAAGCAAATTTCGTCCCAAACATGAATTTTCAAATTTAACATGAAGCGCGCGGATATTAAAACATATCAGTGATACGATATTTCACTCAATTCGCGAGTTTCTCCACAAAGAACGCACTTCTTATGTCCCATAGTGAATCAACGTTTCATATCAACTCAAAATATATTTAAATAAATACCTAAATATATCAGAAATTCAGAAAACAAACTTCAAGCGCGCCAAACGACGTGAAACAACCGATGACACTAGGAGAGCAAGAGTTGTCAAACCTTGGATTTCAGCAGGTAGATACAGAAATTAATAAATATTCTGCTTATTATAAATTCGACAATTACGAAAAATATCGGATTCCAAATATTCAAATTTGCATATTTAATCGGGAATCACTCCAATGAATATATTTCATTCAATATACATTTATAATGATATAGTAAAATTGTGGATTTGAAAATAAATCACAATCCGACAACGTAATCTAATCTAATACTTCCTCTAAAGATGTTTATTACTCTATGGAAGAAAGCAAAGCTCTAACGGTACGCTCACACTAAATCCGTTGAATGGATATCACTTCCTAGCCATGATTTATGATTGATATGATGGCCGGAATTGGAAGTTATTCATTTGGATGAAGTTCATATTCAATAAGACAGCGCTACGTGCGCTACAAGCAACAAGCGATTAAATATGCAAATCTGAATATTTGGAATCCGATATTCTTCCTATTTGTCGAATTTATAATAAGCAGAATATTCATTATTTTCTGTATCTACCTGCTGAAATCCAAGGTTTGGCAACTTTTGCTCTCCTAGTGTCATCGGTTATTTCACGTCGTTTGGCGCGCTTGAAGTTTGTTCTTCGAATTTCTGATATATTTAGGTATTTATTTCAATCTACTTTGAGTTAATATGAAACGTTGATTCACTACGGAACATAAGAACTGCGTTCTTTGTGGAAAAACTCGCGAATTGAGTGAAATATCGTATCACTGATGTTTCCATTTCCGCGCTTTTCATGTCAAATTTGACTCTTCATATTGGGGACAAAATTTGCCTACTGAAAATGACATATGCTCCCTCTATCTACATCCAAATGTACTAAATACACATGTCACCAGTTTCTGGATCGCTTCAGCGATAACCTCAGCAGTTACGACGAGTTTTTGTCGTTTTTTCTCTTCAACCGGGGACTCAAAACTCGAAACTGTCGAAGTAAAACTTAATAACGACACGGATGTTCCCAAAACTTTCATATTGTACAAGAAGTTTCTTGCTGAGGCCTGGCAGAGTAAGAGAGAGATCACGTCGGCCTTATCGCAGTTCCGTTGTTATTTTCGGCCTTCGCCGTAGTAACTTTTCGCATTGTCCTCTTATTCCTGCAGGCCCGCAGGAAATTCGATAACAAGGTGAAAAACCGTCGGATAGGCGTACGACCTCAGGACGTATCTCTCACGCGACATAAGCAGGCTGTTGGACTGGGAATTCTGTTGTACTATTTTCTGAACTGATTTTCATGGTTCTCATACGAATACTGAGTTAGAAAGACTGTAAATTTGACAGCAGGGTTAATACTTTTTCCATCTTACGTAATTTTCCAATTAATCCAGAAAAAATCTAAAAAATTTTGTAGGAATTCAAATTGCAGGGTTAGGACAATTGAAATCAGGCCAACAATTAAGACTAAGCCAATGATTCGTCAATATACAGGGTGTCTCGAAACTATGGTGCCAAACTGAAACGGAAGATTCGCGTTAAAAATAAATCAGGCTTTCCTAATATTCCTTTTATGATTCCTAAAATTTTTCAAATTAATTTTGAAACAATGTTTCATAGATGCTTTATTTCGAAGAAAATCAAATTTTCAGTTGGCACCAGTGGTGTACGAGAAGGACTTAATGGTCCCTTGTCTCCAATATTTTTTACGCCACTGGTGAAATCAGAATGATAATGCCTTTTTCAGGTTTCCCATTTAATTTTGAGTTAAAAATGGGCCTAACCGTTTTCAAGATAATTGCGCTTTTGCAAAAATACAAACAGCGGAAGAACAAGTTTGGGTCATAGCTTCGTAATTAAAAATCCTGCTTAAAAGACGAGCACGCCACTGGATTCTACATAGAAGCAGCTCTAAATTGTTTTAATTTCGGAGTAACTCTAAAACAAAAGAAGGTGTCCAAAAATGAATACTACTTTTGTTAGTTTCTCAGGAAAAGGGTACGAGAATGGGGTACCAGATCTCCTCTGATTAAAAAGTTGTAGTACTCAAACATCGAAATTTGCCCACCCTGTATACAAATAAATCATCTTCATTCTAATGAATTAACTTACCTTGATGAAGTCTTGATAAATAGGCGAAACGTTGTCTTAGTCCAAATTGATCGCCTGATTTCTGTGGTCTTAATTCTGTGATTTGAACGTCATCATGTCCACTCAAAGACTTGAAAGCACCAAATCCGTCTAAAAAATTCAAATAATATACCGAATGAATTCGAAATTGAGGAAATCAGCACATAGGAGATTATTAGAAAAACCCTAATTTTTCATGTTCAAGTTCGTGCTGATAGCGTCATCAGAAACTCAAAAGATTCATGAATAATATCGAGAAAAAAATTAGGAAAGCGCTGACTTGAGCTCTCGTTCATTCATACACCAATCTCACCTTCGGAGAAAAAATATGTACCTAAATTCAGTTATGTGGTCTTCAAGGGTGCAATTGACAAGCGCTCAAAAGCTCCTGGCTTTACACGAGTTTTTTTCAATTTTTGTTTCAATATTCATCTCAAATATATTGAGACTCTGATGACGGTTTGATGTTGTTATTCTTTTGATACACATAAAATTTCAATTAGGTCAGATCTATAGTCACTAAAATTTTGTTTTTTACATATTTTTCTTCAATCGGTTATTTCAGAAACTCAAAATCTCAACTCGATCGACTTTGTGATCACGGATATATTCAGTGATTTTCTTCAATATTTTTCTATGGTTCTGGTTTTAGCAATTTACGTGCAATTCTACAAAGGCCTATTAATTATCATTTTACAAGCAAATATAAATTCTCATCTTGATCGATTCTGAGATTTTCGAATTAACAAAAAAACATAATTTTGAACGGCCGTTTTTACGGAACCCATTATCGAATTTTGATCATTCATGAACTCAATAGTGGCATTCAAAATCCGAACCTATCCTGCAAATTTCAAGTTTCTAGGTCCTTCCATTCGAAAGTTATCGTGTACCCATATACGGACGGCCGAACAGAATTGAATTTGTGGACAGATTAGACATCAGTAAGTCGAACTTTATCGTTTGAAACCATCCTCAGCTTGAAATTCCAAAATTACAGAGTGCTCAAAAATATAAGACTCGTTTTAATGATAAATGGTACTGAAAATAATCTGATAAAAGTATTACATTACAATTATGAAGATAATAAATCATTCGAAAATTTAAACCTCAGAGTGAAATTGTAATTGACAGTCTCATCAAAATATACATAAATATTTCCATCTAACGATATAGGTATCTGATGAACTATCAATTTGTGGAAAATGTGAATAACGTCATCAAATTCTATGTGAAATGATGATCCTAGAATCTCCCAGAAATGGAAAATTTTCAAAGCCTAAATTGTAAATTTATTAATTCGTTCACATTGATTTCCTCGATTTGACAAATTGATTTAAGTTCCATATCAGGACTAATCTTATTGATGGATTCTGTGAAGTGTATTTCAATACGATCTAAATTAATATCTACGCCAAGGTTAACTACTTCAACAAATGAATTGATGAGTGAAAGACAACTTCTAAGTTACTGTACATCATATTTACGAGCAATCACTTCGACAATTCCACTTTAAATAGAATTATTTTCGATTAGATAATGCAATTGACTTACCATCTGAATTTCAATTAATACGAAAACGATTCCAAAAACACAAACAAACAAACAAATCACATACATCTGCACTGAAACATATTTTTCAATCATAATCATCCAACATGCCTTCTCGATTTTGCTTTACTTATCTATGGTATGAACTCAAGGTTCACAGAAAATCTGGAATAATATTTGAAGTAAAGGATTTTTACGTTTCACATTTTTTCTAATTATTTAATTTATTTTGTCAAATAATAATTCACATTTGAGTGATTACTGTCCAACTTACTATTATATTTCAATCAACAGGATAATTGATTCCAAAAATACAAACCAACAAATAACACAGAACTGAGAAACATTTCACAGCCATAGTAATTTAACATGCCTTTTGGATTTTCGATTATAACTTACCTAATCTATGTTATGAACTCAAGGTACATAGAAAATCATTGAATAATAACTGTAGTAAAGGATTTTACAATCCAAATATTCTCTAATTATTCTATTTCTGGCAAATATCTCACAATTAGAATATACATATATAATTCCAGAATTAAGTATACGAATTAAAAATAAGGAATTTTATTCTAATGCATCTTGTCTGCTATAAAATGATTTGACATTTCGTTATATATTTGCAAAACAATTCTTCAAAAACCTGATTGATGCGTTAGACAATAATTATTGTTGATGTAAGAAGTGAAAGTGTGTTAGCGATTATTCTCGATGGTCCAAAATGAACTTTCGAAGAGCGGTTTCGAAGTCTTGTGTAGGTGGAAACAGAGTTCTTTGCACTCTGAAAAACATTGTACAGGCTGTCCCAAATTTGATGCTCACTAAAAACATCTCGAGAACTAACAGACTTGAAGAAAAAATCTTCAAGGGCCCTCGATCTCTTTTTTCGAGATAATAATATATCAGAAAGCAGATCATAGATCTATTGATTCGTTCTCGAGTTACAGGGCGTCTCTGAAAAATTACCGTTTCAAATGTCTTGGTTTCTATTCGAAAATTTTTATTTATTTTGAGTTTTAATTCATTTTGTGTCCATTAAATAATTATAATCAAGTCATATATAAGGTGTCTCATTTAATTAGAAATTGGTTATCGTTTTAGAGGTATAGTTGGTAAGATACACTATATATGACTTGATTACAATTATACAATGGACGCAAAATGAATCAAATCTCGAAATAAATGAAGAATATTTATATAGGGTGTTCCATCAAAAAATTAAGTCGAAAAACTCAATATCTTTGAAACGGATGACTTTTTGGAAAAACCGATAACAAGATTCTTTTCGACAAATTTGCTGCTAAAAAACTACATCAAAAATATAGGGTGTCTCATTTAAGAAACACTATTTTCAAGTATATCTCTGAAACGGTAATTAATTCTTATGATATGTTATGAGCATCATATAAACGATAAAAATTACTGAAAAAAAAATGTTTTAGAATTTCTCGATTATCTCAAAGTTATGCAAAGTTGACAATTCTCGACCTGAAAAAGAAAATCAATTTTTTCCGGACGAGGGCAAGAAAGCTCCAACTAAGAGTCAGTCCTTTTCTGAATAATTTTTCAGATTTCATCAAATGCACACAGTAATAAACATAGATAGAGGCACTATACGCAACTTTTACATGTCCCCAGCATGGTTAGATTACGTTGTCGGATTGTGATATATTTTCAAATCCACAATTTTACTATATCGTTATAAATGTATAGGTATTGTTTTGAATTAAATATATTTATTTGAGTGATTCCCGATTAAATATGCAAATTTGAATATTTGGAATTCCATATTTTTCCTAATTGTCGAATTTATAAGAAGCAGAATATTTATTATTTTCTGTATCTACCTGCTGAAATCCAAGGCTCCGCAACTTTTGCTCTCCTAGTGTCATCGGTTGTTTCACGTCGTTTGGCGGACTTGAAGTTTGTTTTCTGAATTTCTGATATATTTAGTAATTTATTTCAATATATTTCGAGTAAATATGAAACGTTGATTCACTATGGGATATAAGAATTGTTTTCTCTGTGGAGAAACTCGCGAATTGAGTGAAATATCGTATCACGATATGTTTTAATTTCCGCGCGCTTCATGTCAAATTTCATAGTACATGTTTGAGACAAAATTTGCTTACTGAAAATGAGATGCTTACCCTATATATGTTTATTACTCATTGATCAAATGATGATTCAGTTTCAATGAAAAATGTTTTTCAATTCGTTATCAATATTTCTAAAAAAAAAATAGGATTGTCACGTATGACACTCAATAACATCCAGCAAATGATAGATAGATACCAGTTTTTTCTAGCGTATAAAAGTGACAGACCGCAACCAGACAAATAGTAGGCATAAATCTGAATGGATGCATGAAACTCCAATCAATCAAAAACGTTTTTCATTGCAACGGACAGACGTGCGTTCCATTTTTATATTTATGTGTGCGGTATTGATTCTGTGTACAGAATTATTATATGGGAGTGCATTTCAATCGAGTGTGATCGATTCGAAATGTTGCGTGAAGTTTGAAGTTTGAGTCGGTTCGGTTATTATTGTTATATACAGGGTGGTTCGGAAGAATGTGTCATTTCGACACGATGTCTGCAATTTTCGAATTTGTATCTGAATTGAAGGATTTAGATTGAACTTATTGATGAGGAATTCGTAGACGAAATCGAATCTTTATATATTCACACCAAATCCCAACGTGATCGAATCTATAGTCATCAAAATATTGGGTATTTCTTTCCCAATATTCTTCTTGAATTTTCTATGGTGCTGCTAGAATGATTGGCTTGAAATTACAGACATCAATATGAAATGATAGGGAAATCTGTTCGAAATGATAGGAAAAACATTTCATATTCAAATATTATTCGGAACATAAAATAAGACATTTCAGGCCGTCATAGAAATTTACTATTCGAAATAACGAAACGAAATCTGTCATATACCATAAATGCGAAGTGAATATCCAATAAAAACCTCTTCAATTGGACCAAAATACTAGAAACAATCCCGTGAAACAATTTCTCATATAATATCCTCTTGAAAATTCCTCGAGGTACCTTGAAGGCATAAAACAACGAGCCAACAATAAACTTTCATGTGAAATCCCCAGTTTTTCCAATGTAGAACGACCGCGAGTTCTGACCTAATTCTTTTTGCTTCATATCTGCACATTATAAATCTAGTTTTATTAAGTTTCTCACAGCGTTTATTCTAATGGTGGAAATAAAAGGAGTCAACCCGGTTTAGCGGACGTGTTATTATTATTATATCAATCCATTAGGTTTCATTGGCCAACAAAAAGATATTGCACACGCTGTTTTCTTTGGGAAAGTTCGATCGATTAAAACTGGCAATTTTCTCTATTGGCGTCCGTGCGATTAATCTCTAATAAAGATACGTATTACAATATAAGGTTTCAGAGACCTAGTTCTATTTGTAAAGCGACCAGGACAACAATATACTATCATTAATTTTGAGGAGTCGTCGAATTACAGTTCATTATCGATTGTTTCATATATTTCTTTAGTTCTTTCTCTACACGCGAACTATCATTATCTTTTAACACAATGCTGTGGTGAAATAATTAGGAGTGTATTAAGAAATATTGAAATCTTTTAAGCAAGCAGTAGATCAGAAAACATGCAGGTTATTCTTTAATTGAAGGATAATAATTTTTATGTGTCTGAACAAGAGCTTGAAATACATAGGCGTACAACTTTGCTTCCGCCGGTTTTCTCCGAAATTCGGGGCTTTATTATAGATAAAAAACTGGTTATACATTTATGATTCAAAGTATTGTCCATTGCTGGCCACTACTTTCTCCCATCTTTCGGGCAGCGTACGAATCCCGCGTTGAAAAAACTGGTCATCTTTCGAAGCGATCTACGAATCGATCCAATTTTTTACTTCGTTATAAGACCGAAAGTGCTGGTCAGTCAGGCCGTGTGCCATTGATCGAAATTAGTGATAGTCCCAGGGAGCAACGACTGAAGAATACAACGGAAGGGGTAGGACTTCCCATTTCAACGTTTCCAAGTAAATCTAGACCACTTTCGCAATATGGGGTCGAGAATTGTCATGCTGTAAAATCACTTCATCATGTCTCTCGTTGTATTGCTACCGTTTGTCTTCAAATGCTCAGCTCAAACGCATTAATTGCGTTCGATAACGTACGCCTGTGATTGTTTCAGTCGGTTTTCACAACTAAAAATACACTACGCCTAGCTGGTCTCACCAAATACTGAGTATGACCTTAGAACCGTGAATATTCGGTTTGGCCGTCAACGTGGAATCATGGCCTGAATATCCCCAAGATTTTCTGCGTTTGGTATTATCGTAATGAACCCATTTTTCGTCTTCAGTCACAATGCGATGCAGAAACCCCTTTCATCTTTGCCTTGCAAGCAGCTGTTCACAAGCAAACAAACGCCGTTCAACATCTTTCGGCTTCAACTCGTACGACACCCAATTTCCTTGTTTCTTAATCATTCCCATGACTTTCAGGCGTTTTGAAATGGCTTGTTGCGTCGCTCCCAATGATCCTGCCAATTCTTGTTGCGTTTGACACGAGTCTTGATCAAGTAATGCCTCCAATTCTGCATCTTCGAAAACCTTCTCTTTTCCACCGCCATGCTGGTCTTCGACGTCAAAATCACCGTTCTTGAAGCGTTGAAACCACTCTCGGCACGTTCTTTCTCTAATAGCGGCCTCACAATAGGTATTTGAGAGTATTCGATGAGCCTCAACTACAGATTCCTGCATATTAAAGCAGAAAATTAAAACCTCCCGCAATTGACGAGAATTTGGCTCGTAAGCTGACATGTTTGATCGAGAATAACTTTATGATGCAGACACAAATCGACTAATATTTCTTTGGCGTTATGTTTACGAATACCTTAGCTGATGATATGTCATCTACGATCTATTAATTTCGACAACGACTTATCGCTACAGCCATCTATTCCAAAACGGTGGAAGCAAATTTGTACACCTATACCTGAATATGAACTTGAAATAAGTTCAAAACTGCTTCGCTCTTATTACATAAAAAATATTTCCAATGAACACAATATGCTTACTGTTCTTGATACATAATCATTTCTATGTCCTTTATGTTAGCAAAAAGTTTCATGGGAATGTGTAGAATAATTTCCGACATATCGACCGTTCCGAAAAAAAACTTTTTTAATCTTCTAGCAGCACACAACTCGATCGGGAAAATTTCCCGGTAATCCATTTTCCTCCACGCTTTCCCTAATGTACCCCGCATCCTTCCGACAATTCAGAAGAATGCTTCCGACCCTCAATGGCAATTTTCCCGAAAATGTTAAAGTTGGGGACAATTTCAACCCTCAACACATCAATCGAGGCGGTCGAACACCGCCAAAAGTGCCACCCTTAAACTTACCAATTAATTGGCCCTTTTTCAGGAGAAGTCCGAGCCGGTCAGTATTTCGGAAAATTGATTGGAAAACTTTCTGAACTCCATCACGGGGTTTCAGGGGAGGTATACGCTGTCGACAGCAGGACGCTCTACATCAAGGATTTCACCTACGATGGACAGGGACCAGGTGAGCACAACTTTGTTTTTTCATTAAATTGATGTTAAACTTTAATTTTGAATACACAACAACTATATTGTCTTTGGAACATTGATACTAATCGAAATTTGTATTACCTTTACAATTATGTCCCTTGGGAACTTTACAAGTTTGTCTGGAAACTTTACAATTGGCTTTTGGGACCTTTACAATTTTGTCTTCATTTAGAAACATTGCTTTTTCATGTTGAAACATTATCGACCCTTAAAATGAGGATACATATCTTGACTTTAATCATTGCCTCGTATTTTAAAATTAATAATCTATGAAATCAGAATGTTGACAGATGATGACAGATGGCTTTCACCATGAAAACACTGAATTTTTCTGAAATACTGACGAGTACCTTTGACAAGCTTGAAAACATTTAGGCATAAGTAGATCGATTTTTTCCCTTTTTTTTTGTCATGTTTTAGAGCCATATAACAGGCCAATCGAAAAGTCCCCGGTCTACCATAGTAAAACACATTTTTTTGGCCAAATTCGATTTTATTATTCAACATAGTTGCCTTCGAGGGCGATACAGCGATTATAGCGGTCTTCCAACTTTTCAATACCACTTTTGTAGTACGATTTGTCTTTCGCTTCAAAATAGGCCTCAGTTCCGACGATTACTTTCTTCATTGGCGCTGAATTTCTTTACAGCGAGAATTCTTTTGAGGTCTGAGAACGGGAAAAAGTCGCTGGGGCCAGATCTTGCGAACACGGTGGATGCAGAAGCAATTCGAAGCCCAATTCATGCAATTTTACCATTGTTTTCATTGATTTGTGACACGGCGCATTGTCTTGATAAAACAGCACCTTTCTTTTTCTCCAAATGGGGCCGTTTGTTAACGATTTCATCCTTTAAACGATCCAATAACGCTATATAATAATCGCTGTTGATGGTCTGGCCTTTTTGGAGATAATCAATGAATATCATACCTGGCGCATCCCAGAATACTGATGCCATAACCTTACCAGCTGACTGTTGTGTTTTTCCTCGCTTTGTATTCTATTCATCGTGTGCAGTCCACTCAGCTGAATGTCGATTAGACTCCGGAGCGAAATGATGGAGCCATGTTTCATCGATTGTCACATATCAACAGAAAAATTCAGGTTTATTGCACTTAAACAGCTTCAAACACTGCTCATAATCATTAACACGTTGTTGCTTTTGATCGATTGTGAGCTCGCGCTGCACCCATTTTGCACACAGCTTCCTCATGTACAAATATTCGTGAATGATATGATGTACACATTCAGATGATATCTTCATAATGTCTGCTATCTCGATCAACTTCACTTTACGGTAATTCAAAATCATTTTGTGAACTTTTTTGGTTTTTTCGTCGGTGGCAGCCTCTTTTGGGCGTCCACTGCGTTCGCCGTCTTCGGTGCTCATTTTACCACTTTTAAACTTAGCATACCAATAAATGATAGTTGATTTTCCTGGTGCAAATCCCGGAAACTCTTCATCAAGCCTAGATTTTGCTTCAACTTCATTTTTGCCCTTCAAAAAGCAATATTTTATCATATATATTTATAAAATACAGGTTTGTATGCACATACGATTTACACACTAACATTCAGAAGAAAATGACCTGTCATTAAAAAAAAGACATCCTAATTGGATATTTTGACGAAAACGTATCTTAAACTTTTGCCTTATTTTCAGTGGTGCGTTAATTTATCGGCGAAGTGTATTTCAGTCAATATGAAATCGTTTTCTTGGAAACTAAACACCCTGTAACTCAGAAATTGAGAGGTCGAGGACGTATAACTTGAAACGCGGAAAACCCTTTGAAATCTTTCGCACTCATTTAAAAACTACCTGAAATCAAAGAAAGGTAAAAAGGAAAAATACTACATAAAGAAGACGAGAAGAACAAATTAACAATCCGACACAAACAGATAGAAACAAAACGTTCACACTTTGAGCTGCGACTCAACGAATTATTTTCGTACGAAACGGAGAGAAGAAAAGAGTTGACGGATACTCCCGGATTTTTTTCCACCCGGAGTCTGGGAACAGACGGGAATATCTTCATGCGAAACATCCCTTTGGAAGCAGATCAACAATTTTTCATTACGCAGATCAAAGGGGGGAATTTCAAACACTAAAGTTAATTACAGGAAGAAAAAGGAGGCCGACAGCATCCCGCAAAAAGTTGAATAACTTCAGTTGGAATTCGCAATTAGTTCCCATTTCCTGGAGTCGGAGTTATGATATGCCGGAATGCCCGACATAAATTTCAAAAGTATTCCCGCGCATTCCGGTTAGCAGCCCGGATTCATATATGAGTCCGGGAAAGTTCTGGATTATTTTCGCGAAGGCTGTTTGATGAATTGGAAGAGTAGCGAGCTCTAAAAGGCTCCTGGGAATGCGCTCATAAAGGGTAGAAAAATGGTGGTTATCATTATGGAAGGCGAAGTTTTTTTTAAACTTTTTTTTAAGGGACATACACACGAATTTCGAGGTGAAAAAGGTTTCAGATAATTAGCGAAGATCCTTTTATTCTTAAAAACACACACTTCCAGTTATGCACTTGACAGCGACATTTGATATACGAACTTATTCTGAAGATTTCAGTTCCGTTCCAGAGTTGTCTTCTTATGGCCTTCTGTGAGCTCGCGCGGCACCCATTTTGCACACAGCTTTCTCATGTACAAATGTTTGTGAATGAT
Source organism: Harmonia axyridis (assembly GCF_914767665.1). NCBI lineage: Eukaryota > Metazoa > Arthropoda > Insecta > Coleoptera > Coccinellidae > Harmonia > Harmonia axyridis. Next base: position 43,293,366 of record NC_059505.1, read on the forward strand.
ATGATGTACACGTTCAGATGATATCTTCACAATATCTGCTATCTCGATCAACTTCACTTTACGGTAATTCAAAATTATTTTGTGAATTTTTTTGATTTTTTCGTCGGTGGCAGCCTCTTTTGGGCGTCCACTGCGTTCGACGTCTTCGGTGCTCATTTCACCACATTTAAACATATACCAATCAATCGTTGATTGTCCTGGTGTAGACCCGGGAAACTCTTAATCAAGCTAAGATTTTGCATCAAATGTATTTTTTCCCTTCATAAAGCAATATTTTATCAGCACTCGAAATTCTTTTTTATCCATCTTTTTTCAAATAACAAAAGTAGCTACACTCACAACGCAATATCTCACAAACTTATGGTCGGACTGCTGTCAAATTTTAACACGTATCATTTGTAGGTTGGTACCTCAGAGGAAAGAAAAGATAGAGGTGCCCTTAGAAGTAAATAGCGTTGTATTGTAATCAATTGCAACAGCATGATGATAAAGTGAGATAGGACAACAACAAACCTGCACAAAATTGACAATTAGAGGGGCGGTAAACATTTCAGTGGCGTAGTCAATGGTTCTCTTACTGCCTCTTATTAAGTTTTCGGTGCTGAAATGTTTGGAACAAACATATGCATATTTCGGCAAATTTCTCATTTGCAATATTAATACGTGGCACAATATTTTGCTAAATTCTCTATTTGAAGGAAACCTACAAATGTTAGCATTGAATTAAGTTTTCGATATCTCACAAATACTACGCCATAGACGAGATATATTCTACGCCTATGGACTCAAAACGTGAACTAACCTTTGATAGGTTAGGTTTTCATTTCCGATGTTTTACACACTATACATGTTTTTCGAGTATTTACCATGATTAAAATTAACAATATGTAACTTAAAATTCACAAACTTGTATGAAATAACGCCGATTACAAACGTGAAATTAAAATGAACAGTTAACCCTTAACGCACCTCTAGTTGACACGTGCAATAACAACAACAGAACCGTGTTGCCAAATCCTCAGAATATTCGCAAAACATCTATGCCACAGAACGGAGAAAAGATTACTTCTTCCTCAGAATGGCAACGCAGTACATTATAAGTGTTATAGCGATGTCAACAAATGCTCTAAGGCACCTCTATTTTTTCTTTCCTCTGAGGTTGGTACTCACAAAAAAGAAGGACTAGAAGAAACACCCTTAATCTCGAAAACAAAGCGTTTGTAGGCACATGATTATAGAACTTTCTCCTAAAATTGACCAAGGAATTTGTCATTCGTATCTCCAATTTAGGAACACCCTATATACACTCTTCCTTTGCTATATACACAATATGTATAGACTACCGACCAATGCGCGTCCTTTGAAAATACACATTCACATTCCTTTCAACCCCCTACACATACAAAACAACAAGAACGCTCAAACCCTAACAGATTTTCCCCTCTTTTTTTTCCAGCCGCCTACTTCTACGCCGGCAACTCCCGCACCCCCGGAAGCTCCGGGTTCCGTCTCCGGGACGAGAACGGAAGCGGCGAAGTCATTAGGAGGTACAGAAAGGAAGGTGTCACGCTCTCGATGCCCGAGGGCAAGAACCTGAACAATATCAAGATATTCTACGTGTGGTGCGAAGAATTCGCGGTAAGTTTCTTGCGGGATGTGCGAGAATTTGTCTCGCGTGTTTAGATAAGGGGGAGGAGGGGGCGGCGTGATGAATGGCGGGGACGGGGAGAATATGGCCCGTTCCGGGGAGATGAAAGGACCTGGGTTTGAGGCGATGAGTTATCCCCAAGGAGGGTGATTTAGTATGCGAGTCCCCGCTGTCGAGCGATTAAGCGTTGACTTTATTCCGGCTTTAATTACACTAATCTGGAGGGGGGTTCCATGATTTTGTTTTCCCTGAGAAAACTTGATGCTCTCTGATGAATTTAATCGGCGAAATTCTGAAAAATTCTTGAAAATGTTTGTTTTTTCCATTCTCTCTCTTCCTTCCCCTCTCCCTTTCCCTCTCCCTTTCCCTCTCCCTTTCCCTCTCCCTCTCCCTCTCCCTTTCCCTTTCCCTCTCCCTTTCCGTTTCCCTTTCCCTTTCCTTTTCCCTTTCCCTTTCCCTCTCCCTTTCCCTTTCCCTCTCCCTCTCCCTTTCCCTCTCCCTTTCCCTCTCCCTTTCCCTCTCCCTTTCCCTCTCCCTTTCCCTCTCCCTTTCCCTCTCCCTTTCCCTCTCCCTTTCCCTCTCCCTTTCCGTTTCCCTTTCCCTTTCCTTTTCCCTTTCCCTTTCCCTCTCCCTTTCTCTCTCCCTTTCCGTTTCCCTTTCCCTTTCCTTTTTCCCTTTCCCTTTCCCTTTCCTTCTTCCTTTCCTACTTCCTTTCCTACTTCCTTTCCTTCTTCCTTACCTTCTTCCTTTCCCTCTCTTTTGTCCTTCCTTTTTTTTTCATTGATAATAGCTATTCTCCAGAAAATTCCCGTTTTCTTTCTGTCTTCCTCCCCTTCCTTTCCCTTTTCCTTTCCCAGCCTTTTTCTTTACCTTTTCATTTCCGTCTCCATTTTCCATAGAGTAATAAACATAGATAGAGGGAGTAACTCCAACATGGTTAGATTACGTTATCGGATTGTGATATATTTTCAAATCCACATATTCACTATGTCATTATGAATGTATATTATATTGAATAAAATATATTTATTTGAGTGGTTCCCGATTAAATATGCAAATTTGAATATTTGAAATCCGATATTTTTCATAATTGTCGAATTTATAATAAGCATAGTGTTTATTATTTTCTGTATCTACCAACTGAAATCCAAGGTTTGGCAACTTTTGCTCTCCTAGTGTTCCTAGTGTCATCGGTTGTTTCGCGTCGTTTGGCGCGCTTGATGTTTGTTTTCTGAATTTCTGATATATTCAGTCATTTATTTCAATATATTTCGAGTAAATATGAAACGTTGATTCACTATGGGACATAAGAAGTGCGTTCTTTGTGGAGAAACTCGCGAATTGAGTGAAACATCGTATCACTGATATGTTTTCATTTCCGCGGGCTTCATGTCAAATTTGATAGAACATTTGGGGACAAAAATTGCTTACTGAAAATGGCATAGGCTCTCTCTATTCATGTTCATTACTTTGAGGGCACAAGTGATATACCAATAAAGTACCAATAAGTGTCGTTAAAACATAATCACCACACTTCGTAACACAGAAACCTTGAAAAGAAGAACAAGATGGCCGTGACCTGTCATATTTTATTTCTGTGCTCGACGTAACCTAACTTTCGAACTTTCCTACTATATCCATCCAGATACATCCCTAACTGGCCGGATTGAACCCGGAAAAGCCGGCAAAACAAAAGGAAGGGTCATTACGGGATTCGATCCTCGTATCTTATTAATTGGTACATCGCGGAGAAGTTTAAGGTGGGAGACTGCGAATTGATTTTCTGCCATTTCGTCCCAAGTTTTCCAATTAACCGGGAGTGGTGTGGAGTCGAGAAGGGCTATAAGGGGTTGTGTAGTTCGAGTTAAAAGTTTGACAAAGGTGTATTATGATTTTAAATTCGGGGGTAGTTGGTCGAAATATCCACGTGATTTTTGGTTTGGCCCTAAGTCTCTTATTCAGGTTCTTTTTTGATTTTCACCTCTTCAATAAGTTTTTGAAAGGAGAGGGAGGGCAAAAGAGAGACGGAAACGAAAAGGTAGAGGAAAAGTGTAACTGAAAGGGCTCAGAGTAATAAGCATATATAGAGGGAGCATATATGTCATTTTCAGTAAGCAAATTTGTCCCCAACATGAACTATCAAATTCGACAAGAAGCGCGCGGAAATGAAAACATATCAGTGATACGATATTTCACTCAATTCGCGAGTTTCTCAACAAAGAACGCACTTCTTATGTCCCATAGTGAACCAACGTTTCATATTAACTCAAAATATATTGAAATAAATACCTAAATATATCAGAAATTCAGAAAACAAACTTCAAGCGCACCAAACGACGTGAAACAACCGATGACACTAAGAGAGCAAAAGTTGCCAAACCTTGGATTTCAGCAGGTAGATACAGAAAATAATAAATATTCTGCTTATTATAAACTCGCCAATTTGTAGAATATCGGATTCTAAATATTCAAATTTGCATATTCAATCGGGAATCACTCAAATGAATATATTTCATTCAATATAATATACATTCATAACGATATATTAAAATTGTGGATTTGAAAATATCTCACAATCCGACAACGTAATCTAACCATGTTGGGGACATGTAAAAATTGCGTATACTTCCTCTATCTATGCTTATTGCTATATGGAAGAAAGCAAAGTGTAACCTAATATAGAATCGTTCAATCATAATAAGGAAGAAAAATTGGCCACAGCTGCAATTTGTAAACATACAATGCAAATTCTTTGAAGTATACTGATTATGCTAGTCATTATTTATCTGAGAAACTTTGGAATTAGATTAGAAGAGAGAAAAAGAACTGTTAATTCTTCTTTATTGATTAATTCATTTGCAAAAACCTCAAGTATAAAACGTACAATATACAGGGTCTTTCAAAATTATTGTAATGGGATTGAAAACAAAGAGTTGACAATATTTGAAAGGGCCACGTGAAAGATGGGGTCGATTAAAGATTTCAAAGATGTGATTTCACGATTTTGGTCATACCTTGAAGGACGGTAGCTCCGTCGGGAATAATTTTTTGAAAAAATTTTTTGGAAATTGTCACTACATTTTCGATCGGTGAATACGGTGGCAATCATTTTGAGACGCCCTGTATATAGAAGTTATCAGTATAAATGAGAAGTGATAAAATTTTAAACGTCACTGTAATATTGCAATAATCCATAAAGACCCTGTACATCAGTCGTAGATAAAATAATCTAAATTCACATCCCACTTGAGGTGGTCAAAGCCGCCCCCTTGTAGCGTGACCTCTTTGTGAGGCTGCATCTCTCCCAGATTGAAGTAATTAATTAAAATGAATCTACAAAGAATTTTCCTCCTTCAGTTGAAAAACGATACCGAAAACTTTCAAAGCGATCCTTGTCTTCCAGCCCTTTGATTCAGTGATTCTTCCAGGTGAACTTCGGCGACGTGAAGATCCCTAGGAACCTGGACTACCCCCGTCCTGTCAAGATCGACCCCCTTCAAGGGGTGCACGGCGTCTCCTCGGATAACGTCGTAGTTGTCGACGCCCAAACTTTGTTAATTCCCAACTTCTCATATGACGGAGAGGCACCTGGTGAGTAACGGTCTCAAGTAACGGCAGATGAAGATACATACGAGCTCTCGTTCGACTTGCGAACAATATGTTTAGTACATCTTGGCTCTCTAGACAGCTTGGAAACTTTCCTTTGTGGCCGCTCTGGAAACTATTTGCTTTATTTGGACGTCCCTTTATGTGGGGTGTTCGGTTTTTGATATTATGTGGCGTAGGGTACGCCTCTGTGGAATAAGGGTTGATTTGAGGTGTTTTGCACGTCTTTGGCTTGTAAAAACAAACCTGTTCACTTCTTTAACACAGGCCAACAAAACTAAAAAAAGCTTCCAATTTGCTGATTTCAAATCTAGCTCTAGTCTTCTAGACACATGTTATTTTATGTTAGTTTTGACACTGATCCAAAACTAAAGAAACAAGTATATCTTTAACGCCCAAAATAGAAATTTTCTACTCAAAATTAGAATCTTTTAAGCCAAATATATACCTGGAAGTGACCAGGTACCTTGTAACAATATAAAAAACTCTTAGGAAAAATGGTTTGGCATATTTAATACTTTCTAGACGATAAGTTTCATGGACAGTTCAAAAAGTAAGATTGAAATGTGTTCAAATAAAGAAACAATTATATCTTCAACTCCCAAAATAAAAATTATCTACCCAAATTTAGAATCTAATAAGCCAAATATCTACCTGGAAGTGACCAGTTATTTTGTAACCATATAAAACAACAGATCAAAAAGTAAGTTCAAAATGTGTTTTCTTCATAACGCTACTTAATAAATATCAGTCTACTATATCATGAAGGATATGCTTTTAGGGGAACATAACTGAAAATATACACTAAATTAATAGAAATTGGTCTTCAAGAGATATCATGATTCAAGGAAGACCAAGCGTAAACATTGGAATCTTTGTGGAAGCTTTAAATCTAGATGGAAATTGTTTTGGAGAAAACAAAACCGTATCGCTAATTATTTGTAGATCTTTTGTAGATAGAAAGTGTTGATTTAGGTTCAGGAAAAAGAAGTAAGTCAGCGAGAGCCATATTAGTAGAATTCACTGGTTTTCATTCATTTCCAAACCACTTCTTGTACTTATGCTTCGTATTACCTTCAGTAACTTCTTAATATCTCTCTCTCTCTGTCTGATCTCATCTTTGACAAATATTCTCCCCTTATAGATGCCAAATTCTGGGTTGGCCGTGGTTCCAAACCCTCTCCCCAAGGAATAAGAATCCCAGACGAGAATGGCAAAGAGAAACCTCTGAGACGCTACGATAGGAAGACCATAGTGCTGAACCTACCTGGAGATCTAACGGTCTTCGAGATTGGGCATTTTGGCATTTGGTGCGAAGCCTTCACTGTAGACTTTGGACACATTTTGATCCCTCAGAACCTCAACGTACCTCCGTCCCTGAAGATGTTAGGCGTCAGCCCACAGGTAAGATACAAACAGTTGAAATTATCTGCCAATGGATGTGGCAACTTGCTTCCAAGTCTAAAGTTTTTTATTCTCGTTCTTCTAACACTTTTATGTTCAGAAAAATGTTTACTTAATTCCCACTATCTTCGGTGGACTTGGAAGCAAAATATATACATAAGGAATCTATAAAATGCAACTTAGAAAAAATAAAAGAATTGAAGGTCATTCAATATTATTCGAAGGAATTGTAAGTGTAATCTTCCTGAAAGTCTAATTATGTAGAGCTATAAATTCATTTGGTGTGATACTATTTTGGTTCGATTGAAACAGACCTATTTAATAAAACATCCATATTCGAAACCAGAATCTACTTTGGAAATTTCAAGTGGAATCCACTATCGGCTAAAAATTACAGGCATTTGGGCAAGATGATAGCCATCTGTTCTTCTGAAACAAGCCCACTGAAACAAATATCAAATTAAATCTGTATAAGACAAGGATCCAAATATTGTGACAATATTTCAAACCCGGCTTTCCCTCTGGGCTCAACAGCACTCAAAAATCATCATGTTAACTTGCAAGAGCAAAACTTTCCACGTTGAGGCTAATAAGGGTGGCATCCCTGTCTCATAAAACATGCAGTATAGTTATCTGGGGAAAACCGTATATAAAGACGGGTTAATCATACTGAAAGTCCCGAACTTTATAATGTAAGGAACATGCAGGTTTAGATGGAAATAATACACATCACCGAATTTTCGATATTCAAATGAGGAATGTTTGTCTCTAAGACAAAGGGTTCTGCAATAAACATAAACATGGCTTCTGGCTTGAGTAAGGAACCTTAAAAGTGAGAAAGGAATATTGAAATGAATTCGTGTTAGATTGATTTCGTCCGAATTTTTCTTGCTCCCTTCCTAGACACCCCTCTATCTAATGTGTCTGTTGTTACAGAAAAGTCATCAGCAACAAGACAACACGAGGAGAGGGGTGTCTAGGCCCCATAACCAATTCGGTGCAAACATAGAAGCTACAACATATCGCCCAAGAGGTCTTCATTTCCTGGCCAACAGGAGGTCAGATGAAGGTTTTCAACAGCACGAACTCTTCCACAGAGACATTTCTCAACTTACAAACCAGAACAGCATCCAACAAAACTACCAAAGGGGTCTCCAACAGCAGTACATACCTTTGAATAACAACCAGCACCAGTTTGGTCAACTTCAAGCCCAACAAACTTTGGATAACAACGTGCAGCAAAATTACATACAGTCAACGCCCCAACGTTTCTTCCAAATACCCCAGAACCAGCACAGACCTGTCCAAACTCAGTATTTCAATCAAAACGTGCAAGTTGCACGCCAGCCTTCACCTTATCTGCCTTTCAACAACCAAAACGCGCAATATCAGGGCAATTTCAATGTGAAAAACGTCCAGGAAGAGCAGTTTCTTCAAAGTCAACTGAATCGGCAACATAATAGGTTCAACATAGCTAATCCAAACGCTTACTTACCTCTACAGTGATGTTTCTACGATTTTTATTGTGATCTTGCCTTCTAATGAACATTAGAACATGCTGTTTATTAACATGCTATATCAATGCCAATAACTAGATAAATTATTGAGGTGATATCAAAAGATTTATAACGATTCAGGTCGTCAAAATTAGTTTGGTATGTAAAGGTTGTTTTCCGTTTTACATTCCTTTTTATGCCAAAAATTGTCTTCCCATAAGAAATTCATGAAATCCAACGAAAAGCCAGTGATTATTTAGAATGGATATTTTATGTTTAAATATTAAATTATTTTTGTAAAGAAAGTATCAGTATTTATTTTATATAGTATATTTTTATAATTTAATAAAATAAAATGCTTAATATACGTTGATTCATTTTTCTTTCCTATGAACACAGAAAATATAAAGTTTTAAAAAGAAAATAATAGACAAAATACAAAACTAAAAATAATAATATTCAACAAAAATTTATATTTTGTGATCATTTTACAGTCAAAACTGAACTGTGAAGTCCTTCAAGATTCAACTGCTTTCGAAGTAAGATGGGCCATGGCTGGAGATAGTGTTATTATACAGTTAGTTGCAAAATTAGGTGAGTCAATCAATGATAAAAGTTGTTACACTCACAACGCAATATCTCCCAAACTAATGGTCGGACTGCAGTCAAATTTTGACACGTATCGTTTGAAGGTTGGTACTAACTAAAAATCATATGGATTTAATACTAGTACCGCCATCTGACCGGGGACTTTTCAATTGGCTTAATATACTACCCTACTTATGATCAAAACATTTAATTTTCAGATGAAAGAGAGTATATGTCCTTTGGTGTATCAGGAGAAGAAACCGGAAGCGTAATGATCAATGGTGACATTGCTGTCGCCTATATCGACAAAGAAACTGGAAAAGGTCATGCCGACGATTATTTCCTCAAAGACAAATCCCAATGTTCAGGACAAACTGGTTCTTGTCCAGACAGTATATTCAGGGTAAGAATAAATCCAAATCAAATAATCAATCCCAATACTACTGCTCATATCATTAGGAAAACACCGGCAGTATAAAAATGCTCAACGCTGCTAAAGTCAACGGTTACTCCATTGTAACCTACCAGCGCCCTCTGATGGCCGATGACGAATTCGACCAGCCCATCTACGCCAACGAATCTACAGCTATCATCTGGGCTATTGGACCCTTGAACGATAGGAATCAGGTCTCTTTCCACAGCGAGTACTTGAAAAAAGACAAGTTCTTCCATTTCGGACGTTATCCAAAATGGAATTGTCCTGCTCCTGAGGTCGAGCAACCTATGAAGACCAAAACCACACAGGATGAGGACGAAGAGGAAGCTGTGGTAGCTCCTACGAGCTCAAGGAACAAGGAGAGGAGGAGAGGGTCTAACAGGAATAGAGGCAATACTGTTGCAGGTAGGAATTTGGAGTGCTTTAACTGGTATTTGATAATTCACTGCATTCTTCGTTTTTCCAAACTCTACTCAAAGTTTTCCTGGTTTCCTACCTAGTAAAAATTATGAGACAGCTCTTTGTACCAATGGTTTCTGAGCTTCGATATTTCTGGTCCATTCACCTCCTATATTTTTCCAGAGTCTGAAGGTTCAGAATCAGAAAGAGTGGCCTCTAGACTAGAACATTCTGGGAGAAGAGGTTCGAACAAAAATTCAGTAGAAACTTCTAGAAGAAACATACCAACGCCAGCTCCTGCATCCAAGAAAGATGCCTGGACCATACCTCCAATTCAGTGCTACGAACCAGATGATGGAGTCTTCTACGCCCAAATGGGACCCACTGGTGGAAAAAGAGGGTATCCCGCAATCACAGGTGAGTAGCTGGGTCTCTCTCAAAAATTAAACTTTGTACAATGAAGAAATATTGTGATATTTCAAAATAAACATATGGTGTATCTTCATGAACTGATTCATTGTTGATCTTCTTCAGGTCACGTGGGTTGGGGTATATCATGGTACATAAACGGCCTCCTCATACCCGAAATAAACGTGGTGAGGGGAAAAACCTACACCTTCGTGATCGAAGGAGGTCTTGACCAAAATGTACCGGCCAAATATCATCCCTTCTACATAACGGACGACCCTGTAGGAGGCTATGAACACCAGAGTGCTCAAGATAAAAAGGTCTGTTGATTTGTCTAGCTTAATACAAGCGGTCTTTAACAAGCAACGTTTTCCAGGGTATAAGGATATTTGCCGGAGCCCAAAGAGACAAAGATGGCAATGTGTATCCCACAGGTACAGGAAGGCTGTGTCACTGGACCCAAAAAGGTGATTTGGAAGCAGACGACTTCGCTTCTTTTGGAGCCTATCAACGAACGCTTGAGTTGAAATGTGACCAAGGAGAGCCTGGTGTTATCCAGTGGACTCCTGATGATAACACGCCAGATACGGTTTACTACCAGGTAAGATTCCTTCTCTGGATGGCTTGTTATAAGCTCAATTCACTGGCCACTCTCAATCATCCCAAAGATCTTCCCATTGGCATATTTTTATTTTTCCAGTGCTTCACTCACAGATACTTAGGATGGAAGATAAACGTCCTAGATTCTTGCGATGAACAACCTGCTGCAAGCGAGACAAGAATAGTGTCTGTACCCTTTCCGATAGATCAAGATGAAGACGTTAAAGCCGAGACAATGGTAACACCTAATAGTTTTTCTAATGAGGACGTAGAAGATAAAGTTGCATATGAAATTTCAGCAGTAGGGGAGGACATAGTTGCCTATCCTGACAAACAGTCTAAGATGATAAGAAACGACTTACCCTATCTAAATCCCCAAAATTTCTATTTCAATCGAAATCTGTTCCAGCCGAACAATTTTCCCACCCATCAGAGCTATTATAATGGTCAGCAATACCAACCCAATCCTCAGTTGATGTCGTATGCTCCCTTCCAGCCTAACTATCAAACGTTTAGGCCCAGTCCTTTGATTTACACCGGTTTAGAAGAGATATCTAGTCCCGCAGATGCAAGTCAGGCTTCAACTGCGCCCCCTCTGGTCACCTCGACCACAACCACAACCACTTCGACAACCACTACTACCCCATTGCCCATTACTTCTACTACCACTTCTAGTACCACGACCACCTCCGAGCATAGCTTGTTGGAGGCAGCTTCCAATAATACCCCTAATAAAACCATCGTCATATCTTTCACTAAAAACCAACAACGTCACCCTGTCAGAAGCTACATCAAAGTACCCCTAACCACATCTAGCAAAAAAAAGCCGGTACGTCATTTAACTATGGTAAGACCATCATTTCATCACAATCCTAACACCAATCATCAGAAACCCATCATTCACCCTGCTTATTTCCATCAACATGCTGTCGCTAATACTAAAGCATTATTTCGTATGAAAGCGCATGCAAGGCCTAACATAAATCCAGGTTACGCAGTGCAAAAACAACGAACAAACGCTCAACTAACCAAGCAACCATCTAGCGTCATCATACTAACTCCTCAGGTCAGACTAGTAACTAAGTCGCCACATTCATTGAAATCATCAGCCACAATCATCAAAGATCATAATTCATTCATCAACGCTGCACCTTTGGACGATACCAAGCCTTTGTCGCGCATTGGACCTGACGCCTCTAAAGAAAGTAATGCTGTTGAGGTTCTCTATCCTGAAAAACCAGGCAGAAACTTGGGTTTCCATCCAGGTACCATCAAAATTGAAGAAGGCTTCACTCCTATCCTTGAAAGGAGCGATCCTATGATTTACAACGAATTGGAAGAAGTGGGTCCACCTCAAGTCCAAAACAGTCCAATGCTGGTGAAGAGAACCACGAAAAGATCTGAACCTAGCTACTTCAGGATGAGAGTGAAATTCGGGAGGGACCTCAAAGGAGTAGGAGAAGATGTTGAACCGGTAGCAGACTCGTCCAATAAGGAAATTTATTACTTACCACCAGACAATCAGAAACATCCAGTTCTTGGGAGCATAAGCCAGCCTAGCAACATTGATATAATACCAGAAGAGTCTGATTTAGACCTCGAGACAGCTCCTGACGTGGTTGTTACTTATGATGGTAAGAAAGTTTCTGGAGCAAGCTTGACGGCCAAACTAGCTGACTCCATGCGTATCTTAAACGCTAAATCGTTGAGAACTTCTGAGTTCATAAGGACGAGGCCACAGTCTGTGCCTTTCAAAGGCGAACTACCACCTTTAGATGACATCAAGCCTCCTACACTCAACCAAAGGGCCACTCTCAACAGGAACTTAGACGTTCCTTTCTTGCCAGATACAAGCTCCAATGTTCACAACAGCCCAGCTTCCACCAAGCTTACCTTGGTAAAGAGCGACACACACAGAAGGACAGGTAGAGAGGTTAGGACAAAAAGGAGTGCACACCATACACCTGAACATACCAGGCAGCAAAATGAGGAAAGGTTGAATGATTCCAGTTCCGCGTTAATTCCATCTACTTTACTTATAGTTGTTGTAGTTCAAACTTTGTTATTTATTTGAATATTTTTCCTTTTCCTTCGATTAAGTATTTTTGTAAATAAAAATCTGTTGATTGATTGTAATTTTGTGTGTAACACTGAATAAGAACAAATGGTGAAACAATTGTGAAACCAACCAATTTCCATGGTGCAATAGAACCAAATTTGATTCATTACTGTAAAATATTGTATTATGGTCTACATTGATCATATTTCTTGAAATTCCAAAGGATTTATACTTCAAGTGATGATCGATATTCTTTAAAAGTGTGGATTGTGATGAATTATACACTGTCAGTCACAATATAGCATGAGCATCACCTATCTCATCATTTTTTTAATTAAAATTGGACCATAATTGTAGGTTGACAACTAAAATTGGTGCATTAATGCATGAACGAGAGCTCATAAGCTCCTGATTCAAGACACTGCTATTGATTTTTATTTATTGAAAAGTTCCATTTGGCGATCACTATAACATTTATAGGCACGCCCTCTAACGTTCCTTCTCATTAACTTGTGTCGGAAATCATTTTCTGAAAAGGAGTCCTAGAAAATTCTAAGACCATATTTGAAATATAAGTAACAATAACAAAACTGAAAAGGAAATGCAAACTTTTTAAACGCTGCAATTAGAGAGTAATAAATACTTTTTTAAAATATACCTTAGCATATTCATATCCATTCAACTCAGTGGCGACGCCAAAGGTTGGTCAAGGGGAACCAACCCCTGAAATATTGCATGAGCAAAAAAATATAACATGAATTCAACATAAACTAGATTGACCTAGAAATCTTGACGCCCCATGCATGTTTATCAATAAAATAGTGCAGAATTGTGGACAGAAATTAACTACAAGTTGAAGTCATTGTATTTTGTTCGAAGAAGTAGCTGGTCTACAATTGTGTAGTTTTACCAGTACCGATTTAAGCTAAAGTGTCCTAGCTAGACATCTATTTCGCTACCCAAAATAGAAATCAGAATTTTCAGATTGGAATAAATCCCCACAGCATCAATTATTTTTGAAGACTAAGGACTTTTGGTCTACCCGAAGGTTGCAGTAGAGAGTATTTGTTGAGGTTGTTCAAAAAAAATCAAATAATATGAAGAGTTTTTATTCAATAACATTCAGATGGGGCAGTTAAGAGGGCATTTTTAAGAATGAAAATCAATTCAGCATATCTACTTCTCAGAAACTAAAACTGCTACTGAAAAACTGAAAAAAATAAATGTATTTATTCAAATCGTACACGTGAATGAAATCCACTCGAAATCTATTCAGTTTCCAAAATGATTAGAAAACTGAACGAGTGTATATATATATATTTAAAAAAAATGGTCTATTCTATTTTTTGTTCAATATTATCATGAAACTACTTGTTTAATTGAATCAATTAAAAAATTTTCCATCCTCCAAAATCGAATAATGAAGAAGGAAAAATATGTACCTGTATTAAAATACACCTTATTACAGTCATGTGTATTGAAACCAAAATACATGAAACTACAAAATACTTATAACCAAAATAAAAATCATCTTGATTAACTGAAGGTCACAATATCAAAACGATTAGACAGATTATTAATATTTCACACAAATTTTGAAGATTATTAATCCTTATGATCGTCGCCATTTTGCTTAGGAGCTGAGCGACTCCTAGACCTTGTTCTGGTTCTCGAACGCTTGTCATTAGTTGGAGAACGACTACGGCTCCTTTTGGCCGACTGAGAACGGGACCTAGAACGGTTCCTTGAACGGCTTCTGGACTTGGTGCTCCTGGAACGAGATCTCCTATAGCGTCCGCGACTTCTTGATCTAGACCTAGACCTGTCAACATAGATATCAAGTGTCAAAAACTTTCCACATTGCTGTACTTCATATTTCCGCAGCCAACTTGATTTTGAACAATCGGTAATTTCCAAAAAACCCAATTCAAAACTGAATTTCCTCATTTAGCTATTCCATTGTTATGCGGTAAACAGAAATTCCAATTTGAAGGGTGGGACGAATAGTGTATATGCTTTTGGCATCGTTAAATTGAATATTTCAACATTTATCAGCCTTCGATCAAGTCATCGACACAAGAAATTAGTGGAGTGCACACATCAAAAACTATTTAATTCTAAAAGTTACAAGTCTTGTTTTTGCCACGTCTATGATTAGTCAGTACTTTCACTTCGTATCTTATAGATAAACGAACTATCAACAAACCTTCTGCTTCTAACTGCTACAACCCCAAGTTCAAAAAAAAAAAGAAAATTAATCGTGAACTGAAACATATCAATTAAAACAAAATTGAATAGAGAAATAACTATTGAACCTGGGGGTGTACAGCTGGCAATACTTGACATGGCTTTAAAGGCTGTCAAAAAAACTTATAATATTTAGAATGTAAGATGTTACCATTATTCGTGATCATGTCGTGACGCTAACTGTAGAAAACATTGTAGGAGGAGGTAGTGATAATCAATCAAGTAGGTAGAAGGGGCTAGACTCGAGAGTTCTCGTAGATATTTCGTTTTCATTGGCTCGATACTCAGAAGTCTCTCATAAGGATAATTGCAGTATTGCAGTAGAGTCGCGTGGAGACATTGCTATCGATGTTATTCTATGAGGCTGCACACTGAGAAGTCGTGGAGAGAGGCAAGACGATTGTCTGAACTGAACTATGCTTTACCTGACTATCGGCCAAAGACTATACCTATAAACATGGCATTGTGAGCCTTTTACTTGGTACAATACGTACTCACCAACAATAACTTAACCTTCTACCTAAAAACTGACCAAAAACTTCAATCCCTCAGAATTTTTCCATTCAATTTACCAAAAAGGTTATAATAACAGTCAGCAGCAGTTTGAATAATAATTTTTCATTTCTCAGTAAAAAGTATAACTAGAACCAGTTATGTGTGTACTGAAGCACAGTTAAGTCAATCTAATTGTAGGTTATGTTTATGTCAAAAATTAGGCAGCTCAGATCATGTGACTTTCTAATAAAAACTTCTTATCCAACTAAGAACGCCATTTGTTAGGAGAAGAGTGTAAGCTTAAAGCAGAATTTTAAATTCCTCTTTAGGTTTCTCATAAAAATGGAAACTCTGCCAAGACAATATCCACAGCTAGCTAAGGCGCGTAAAAGACATTTTCGTGAGTTTAAGCTCAAGACTTTGTCTACAGTTGAAATAACTACCCAAATATGCAGAGGAAATCACAATACAAACAATAATTGTACTGTCATGACAAACAACAACATGCCAAAAGTAAAAATCAATATGGCGGCGATCCGCCATATTGATTTTTACTTTTGACATGTCTCTGGACTGTCAAATTGAAGGTTATGTCAAAAGTAGTAGTCATTGTTTATCAACATAACCTTTATGCACCTGTTCCATTTCCCTTGTAGGTTTACTATTAAAAATCATGATAAATACAGCTGCTGCTGGGAAATATAAAAATTTAAGAAGACTTATTCTTCCAATTCTAAGGGAATATAAAGTTTTTGATCAGATTTCTGGTCAATTTGTTCAATTGTACAACTGGATACTTAAAACTAAAATAATTCACAAATATTAGATTCAATCCTCATGTAAAATCTGCAGAAATATATTCATCAGGCACATTTACATATGAGGCACTTCATCAATCATTTCTCTCTAAATTCTGTTTGGAATAAAAAGGGAAATTTCATTTTAAAATTAAATATAAACAATTCCATACCAAAGATTTAGTTTCCTGTTGTACACAATCTAGATTTTGAAAAATGGGACTATTTTGTTGGAGCGAAAGAGATCCAACCATTATTCTGCTGAATGTTTTTCAAGCAAAATAATCTCCAACAAGAACAATCTTTTTCGACAATTACAAACTTACCTTCGTCTGCTGCTACCACCTCCCCTTTTTTGTCTTGTACAATCTCGAGCATAGTGTCCCCTATCACCACAACCATAACATCGATCGTCAGGGTGAAAAGGGCGGCCTCTGCTAGAACGTGGTGGAGGTCCTCTATACCTACCCCCACTCTTACCACTAGAGAGTTCTACCCTAGCACGCCTACCACAGATGGTTCTACCATCTGAAAAAAAATTGTTGATAGGTAATTCATCAATGAAGTTTGATACAAATATGGAAATCAACATCTGTTATATTCAATCCAATATAGGCATTACAACGCCAAACTGGATTTTAAACACTGGTTCACTTAATCGGCTAAAACTTGGTTGAATGCTTCTCGAGAAATCATGACAGAAATGTCAAAAATGAAATTTTTGGGTCATACGTTAGTAATAAGAGCAATATAAGCTCACCTAAACCTCTCACTGCATCTTCCGCGTCCCTTGCATCCTCAAATTCGACGAATGCAAAACCAGGTGGATTCCTGGCTACCCATACATTTCGTAAAGGTCCATAATATCCGAATGCATCTTCCAATTCTTGTTTAGATGCATTGTTACCCAAATCACCAACATAAACTTTACAATCTAAGTTGTATCTCGACATTTTGCTACCCTCGATCTGGAAATATTGATCGTTAACACCTTTCATAGAAAAATGAATAAATAGCAGGAATAATTACCGCTTCAGCAGCCAACCCAACAAGGGTTTAAATTTATGATGAAAGGGACACCAGGAGGAATACTCAGAAATTGTCCCTTTCTAGGAAAATACGTCAAATCCGGGAAAACACCAACAAGCCAAAGGAACGATTCTAATCAGAACAAATTGCCGGCCCCCTCGAGTTTGCGTAAATGAAGCGTCATCAGCGGTACCAACCCATCTATTAAAAGACATATAAGTTCACAATTCTTCTTCTTCGAGTACACGATAATCATTATTAATCGATAAGTATTAATTATTTTTCATTTTTTCTTGTTATACTTTCCCCATGGAATGTTTTCGATGATAATTGACCATTTATAATGGTTATATAATTTTTTTTTTTGTTTGGATTATTCAATAATCTACACTTTGCATTATGATACGAACATTGTTTTTGTAATCTACTGGATGTCTGTTCTGATATTAATAAATTTCAAACTGGTTCAAAAAAAAAAAATATGTGATGTAATACTGATTTTTTTTTCTGTTGGCAGGACTTCGGTTTTTTTTTTTTAAATCTTCTGTAGCCACTGTCCTCTCCTTCTGTGGCCTAATTGAAATTAAAAAAATGTTTACGTATCCTCAAAATAAATTCATAATTATCATATTAAGGAATTAATCCAAAACACTAACATATATATTACTTTATTGCACATTCTTGATTATTCAAAAGACGATAAAGCATACATTAATCAGCTTAAATATTAAATGTTATCTTGAAGGTCGCATATCTTTTAAATAAACTAAGCGATTTATCAATACAATCAGTTACTCTTAATGTTCTAGAATTCCAACGAAATCTTGTCTATTCTATTCGTTTCTTAGTTCATCATCGACCTTGAAAGAGTTTTGTAAGTGTCTAGAGCAATCAACATCATTCTAGATATTCCAGATTTCAGTCGAAATGAAAACATTGCTTTTTAAAGCTCATATTTTTCTCACACTGGTAATTCATACGATAGCTATCAGCTTCTAAATTATAGATAATAACATTATAAATTCAGCAGCAACCCTCAAAAATCTGAATTCTTTGGTCCAACAAACTATTAAACTGAGTCAAAAGAAATTAATATCTTTATAAATTTACTAGTGATCACTTTTAAATTTCAATCTTCCTTTCCTTAGCTCCTTCTGGTCCTAGGTCCTACTGAAGATCTTTAAGGTTTTAGGAATTTGAGGTTAGGAATGATGACATTTCTCTTATAAGTACAGGGACAGTACGAAAAGTAAACACTGCGCAAAGTTATTACGAAAACAGTTTAAAACAGGGCACTAGTTTTCATGAATCGCTTGAATTATAAAATTGTTTCATTTGATCTGTACAGATTTTCTCCGTAGATTTTTCAGAATATGGCACTAAATCCATCGTCTTTGCCGGTTGTGCATAAAAAATTAGATGTTGTGCCGCTTGAAGACATACAGAAGGGTATATTCTTTCAAATGATAATAATGGGTGAATACATTGAGATTTTTGTTTTTAGTTTTGAATAAGGGACTTCAGACCAACTTCCAACATGTTGAGGTGACCCTTGTTGATTGTCCAGATCTAACTAAAAAACCGTTTACATTGGCCAAACCAGGTTAGTATAAGCAAGATTTGAAAGTAGCTTTACATACCTGAACTAAACATTGTGGATAGGAATTGGTGGAAGCACAAAATTGGTGGAAGTTGGTGGACCTCCATACTTACTTCCAAAAGTCCAGAGGAACAAAGTGTATGATCTGAAGGATATTGCAAAATTGGCGAATGCAGACAATACGTTCATCATTGGAGCAGGTGCTGGACCTCATCCCTTTGCAGGAAAAAATTGTGAAGTAAAAATGACAAGCTTTGCGATATAATTTTTGTTTTAATTCATAACTATTTCAAGGGGATTTTCAACCTAGTACTTGAGAATGGCACTGTCAATCAACAAACAAGAATAGCCAAAGTGGCCCCAGTCAACGAAAACTGCGAACAAGAAATTTTACCAAATTCTGAAACAAGAATGGCACTTTTGGGAAACTTGTTCTTCTCAGAGGGTAAACCAAGCAAGGTACACTACACTGACATGCATAAAAACATTTTATAAAATCAGTGACGTATGACAAGATGGCGTATGACAAGAAATTTATATTTTCAATTTATAAAATCATTGATGTGTTTGATAAAAGCTTTCGTATGCTTATTCATCTGCTTATTTTATAGTGATTTTCTTACATGAAAGCTACATAACTTTTTCTGAAAAAACCATAATGACAAAATTAACATTTTGGGGTTTGAAATTTTTTTACACCCGCGGTATATTTAAATTTTAGACCATAGACTAGTTTCAAACTTCATAGACTTTTTTACACTTGACTTATTATGATCAATGGATCATAGAAGTAGAAGATATAAAAAATCGCAAAAACGAATTCATCAGTGGGTCCAACCTTATCATTTGACTCCAGTTTCGACACAGAAATCGAAAATTACAGAGATTTGAGCAAAATATGCAATATTGTTTCTAGGTTTTGAAGGTCCACGCCAAGGTGAGGACTGGCAAACTAGATTTTATAGCCAGCATAAGAGAATGTCTGGAAAAAGAGTATCCAGATAAATTGGTTGGACTCGGAGGAACGTTTCTGTTGAAAGAAGGGCAGGCAAAACAGCACGTTATGAGAGATTTCTCGAAAACTCCATTGAACAATGAAGAAGACCTGAATAACTGGCTCAAGTTCTATAACATGTCCGCTCCTTTAGTTGCAGTTGGTACCCTTGTAAATGGAGATGGGGTGAGTTTGAAAATTATATAATCATATTATTATATTCCTTTCAATATGTGCTTTTAGGGATTGGATCTTCGAGTTCAACATTTCCACAGCTTCAGTAACCATGGAGAAGCTGGACATTACCACAATGATATTACTCCCGCGACTGTAGAGTATCTTGGATATTTCAACATTGGTGAAGAAATTTACAGGATTGATGCACCAATAGAAACCCACACATTTGGTAGAGACTGATTTTTTAGTCTGAATGTAATTTTATTCTTAGAAAGGATAATAAAAAAATCCTCCACAATAATTTTTTTTCATCTGAATTCACAGTTCTTTCACACTCTGTACCCTTCATTTCAAGTCGCAGGGAAAATTTTCAAAAATAATTTTCCGTAGAAAAAAAATTTTACAAAAAGCTCGGTCCCTTTCCTATCAATCTTTATAGTAAAATAATAAATAAATAAGCAACCAAATTGTGGAAAAATATACTTTTGTTGATGATATTGAATGATTTCTTTATAGTTTTTATATATTTCTTATGTAATATTTATAAATATTCAAATATTTCATAGTTTTCATCAAATCGAAAAAATATTATTTTCTATCTATTTTATATGAAATAACTAGGTACATTGGCGAAAATTTTTAAAATAATCATAATTTATTATTCTCTATATAAAGATATGGGAAGAATATTTCATGAATGCCCTGGAATCTAAGAATAATTTTGGAAATATTGAAAAAATGTTTTTGAATCCCCATGAAATTTTGCATGAGATTTGGTTTCCTCACTCAACAAAAAACTGATCGAGTTTGAAAGACATCAGATGGATATTTTTTGAATTATCCAAAAATGATAATTATCTTCAACATTAAATTTTTCACCTTAATTGGTAAACTATTAACTCAACAAAACACATATCTAGCCTGAAATTTTGAGCTTTTGATGAGCATTTTTCGCAGATTGATATCAATGTAATAATCCCCCAATTGAAAACATATTTACTATATTCATATCTCATATTAACTACAAGATTCATCTGGAAAGAGAGTTTTTTCATGAGTTTGTTGAAAATAGAAATACGCCGCAGATTTATATGTCCCACTATTTAAAATTTCCTGACTCGAGCGTTTATAATCAATTGAACTCGGATATTTGTTTAATATTACTGGACCATATGCCATACCTCTGAAATATTATGTTTACATCGTTCTATAAATAACCCACGAAGATGTCGTGAATAATTTAACCAGCAGAATCTCTCTGATTGAGGTTTATGCAAACCTCAAGAAATATTCCACTTGAAATGAAATATCGGCAAAAGGATAAAATATTATATTAAAAAAAAGAAAATAATAGAAAAATAAGCGTCTGTCATAGAAAATGCATAACTCTCCACAATGATCAACGAAAATTAAAATATCTAAAAAGAAAAAATATTATGAAAACGCCATTCAAACTGTCTGGCTTAGCTTTCAACAAAATAAATCACGCATCTTGTTTCATTCTCCTCTTAATATCTTCAAGAATCGTTAGAATTTTCGCTTGGTCGTTTTCTATCTGCTTGATTTTGTTCTTCACAAACGTCTCATTACTTGTCATCCTCTGATTCTGCATGACCTTCCTGATTTTCCTCTGGATCTTTTTGTCCAACTTGAGGGAGTTGAAAACAGCCAAAGCGCTCTCTTTCTTGCTGCCCTTCTTGTCCACTTTCATCATTTCGAAATCATTGGACATTGGAATTCTGATCTCAGTCTTAGGGTACAAACTGATGTGTTTGGACAGCGGTTGGCTTATTATAATTTTCAGGTTTTCTTGGAATGGAATGCAACAACACAGTTTATTCAAGAAGTTCAACACTGTGGTTGGAAGAATGTTGCCCAAGACCATGGTTTCCATGTAGTGGATGTGCTCAGTTCTTGCCTTCAGTCCCACGCACTCTGCGTCATTTTTGATGCTTTGGGTGTCGCTGACCGCCAAACCGTTGAGCAGATTCAAGAGGATCAAAGCGATCATCAAAACGAAGAGTATGAAGATCACCTTGCTGGTTATGGGGAACGAATGGAAGTTCATATCACTCGCGTCAAATTCACCAGTCAACATCACCAAGGTTTTGAACAGGGCTCCACCAGGATTTATGAAGAAGTTTTGGTTCTCTTCGTCACCTTCCCCATCTCCTTCTTGTTTTTCCTCGACGCTCTCACTGAAAAGTATGAAGAAACTCATGGCAAAAGCAGCGATCAGCAAGAAATACCAGGCGAGGAATTTTATGAAGTTTGTTGAGACCCTCTTGAACATCACCACGTTGGTTGTGAGCCTAGGGTATTGTCCAACCATTAGGATCAACTCGAAAGTGGATAGTAAGATGGCCAGGGACGAAAGCTGTTTTCTGGTGTCATTGGTAGGGTCCTTCAAGAAGACCATGAAACCGACGATGAAAATTAAAATCACCTCGATCCAGTTGTCGATATCTTTGTAATAATCCATCGGGTTGACTAGTATTTGAAACAATTCCCTTAACACAAGCAACACGTAGGTAACACAAAGGATGAAATGGCTGACATTCGCCAGAGTGGCCAAGGAAGATTCGTTCTGCGAAATATAGTGAAAGTTTCCAAATGCAGAAAATATATAAGTAACAAGCGATGTGATGAATAGAAAGTAAAAGAATAAATTAGTGTAGAAGATCATGTTGATCTTGTGCCACTTCAACAGCAGGAATGTATCTATCACAGGGTGGGTTAAAAGGTGCTTCAGGTAGGGTGCCTGGCACATGTACAATACGGCGTCGGTTTCAGGGGCTAGATTTTGGGTATATGCAGGTTTTCCTTCCTCGCAGCCTTCCACAGTTGTGTTCAGTCTTGAAGGAGACGGCAGCAAAGTCTTGTACTTCAAAGTGACGTAAATGTTGTTTTTGTCGATATCGTTAATATCCACGCAGTCGTCTAAATGTTGTTCCAGCACGTCAGCTTCTATGTTCTCGATGGCCATCACTCCAAACTCGTTCTTGTTAGCAAGGGAAGAGCCTTTGTGAAGAAGTTCTAAGATGTGCTTGGTCTTGGCGAACTTCACAGCGTAATGCAGAGGGGTCTGCTGGAAATTCTTGCTTGATCCAGAATTCAGAGATGCCTCATCCTGGTTTTTCATAAGTTCCTCGAAGCACTTCTCGTATTTTCCGCCAGATTCACTGA
The DNA here is from genome assembly GCF_914767665.1 of Harmonia axyridis. Classification (NCBI taxonomy): domain Eukaryota; kingdom Metazoa; phylum Arthropoda; class Insecta; order Coleoptera; family Coccinellidae; genus Harmonia; species Harmonia axyridis. The sequence goes on from NC_059505.1 coordinate 43,316,535, forward strand.
GGTTCATCTTGTTCAACAGGATCGATAGCGTTGAGCTTGGGACCTTCAAGCTTTTGTCGTTGTCTAGGAGGAGTTCTACTATTTCGAAGTGACCATGTTCACCAGCTAATTCCAAGGGGGGACTAGGCTGTTTCTGCGTGGTTCTACGGACGTCTGCCTTGTTTTCTAAGAGGTGTCTTGTGGCTTTCAACAGTCCAAGTTGGCAGCTCAACTGAAGAAGGGTTTGGGTGTAGTCGTCTGCATCTTTGTACTGGGAAATATCACCTTGGTTGTAACTGATAAAAGCGTCTTCATTATAGGACTTCAAGTATTTGAAGAGGAGGTCTTTGGGGCTGGCAATGGTGGTGAAATTGTCTGGTAACACTAGATCACTGGGGTATTTAGATAATATCAGCTCTCTGGCACTTTTACCATTCATTGTGTAGTTGTCGATGTCCAAATCGAAGCTGTTATTCAGAAGCACCTCAATTAAATCCCTGTAGTCCTTCTTGATGGCCCATAGGATTGCAGTGAAGTTCTTCAGGTCAGCGTGGTTGACGTTGATGCCGGATTTAACAAGAATTCTTGCACATTCCAGAAATTCAGTCCTGTTGGTGTATTCTCCCTCTTTAACTAGTAGTAACAAAGCGTTATTGCCTCGATAAGTGTGATTTATCTCTTCTCTGGTCAAGTATTTGACGAGTATCTTAAGAACTGCTGAGTTGGTGAGTCTACACACCACGTGGATGATTTCTCCTTGGCCTTCTGTGTCATCGAAAGGTTTCGCGCCTAGTTGTAGGAGGAGTTGGACTGTTTCTGGATATATACCTTCTTCGGAACATGCTACGTACAAGATTTTTCCAAAATGAGGGTAGGGGTATTCGACTGAGAGTAGACTTTCGTTTTCTTTGACCAGCTCCTTGATTTTTTGGACTTTGTTGGTTTTGACGGCGTCTAGCAGGAGCTCTTCTGGTGTGGGACAGATGCTGTTGTTACGAGATATGTTTTTCTTGGTGTCCATTGTTCACTGCAAAGAAGAAAAGAATTTTTTTTAGAATCAGTGGAAAATGTCTGAGAGAAATGAAATATTTGTAGGGATTATGTGGATGAAGTGACAACGTTGCTAATTTGCTCAAAGATGACATTTTTCTGGTCTATTTGTCTATTATATATATGAAATGTAGAAAAAAGATCTTTAGAATATTGAGGAATTCGAAAATTTTTATTCAAATTTCCATTAACTTCAATTTTCGTTAGGATATGGCAAATCTGCATAATTTTTCTCGAAAAAGTTTTCATCAATCAATTTTTGAAAACAATAGTAAATAACGGGTGCTTTTTTCAAGGTATATAACTTTAAGTTTGCATTACTGTTCAAGATGGCGACCGATTTAACAGCTGTCAAGTGATTTATTCTCAGTTTGGTTTGGCAATTCATCATGAATAGACTCACGCCAGAACAACGCTTGCAAAAAGTGCAATTTCATTTCGAAAATAATGGTTCTGTGCGGAATACGTATCGCGCACTACGTCCATTTTATTTTGTTTAGCGATGAAGCGCACTTCTGGTTGAATGGCTACGTCAACAAACAAAACTGCCGCATTTGGAGTGAAGCTAATCGTCAAGTGTATGTCGAAACACCGTTACATCCAGAAAAACAAACTGTTTGGTGCGCTTTATGGGCTGGTGGAATCATTGGTCCGTACTTCTTCAAAAACGATGATGGCCAGAACGTTACAGTCAATGGTGATCGGTGTAGAGCCATGATTACTAACTTTTTCATTCCTGAATTGAACAATCATGATGTCCAGGAGCTGTGGTTCCAACAAGACGGCGCAACATGTCACACAGCTCGTGTCACAATCGATTTATTGAAAGACACGTTTGATGACCGCCTAATTTCATGTTTTGGACCTGTCAATTGGCCTCCAAGATTTTGTGATTTAACACCGCTAGACTACTTTCTGTGGGGCTATGTAAAGTCATTGGTCTATGCGGATAAGCCACAAACCCTTGACCATTTGGAAGACAACATTCGCCGTGTTATTGCCGATATACGGCCACAAATGTTGGAAAAAGTCATCGAAAATTGGACGTCCAGATTGGACTACATCCGAGCCAGCCGTGGCGGTAATATGCCAGAAATCATATTTAAAATGTAATGTCACAAGATTATCTTGCGGACAAATAAAATTAATGTCAATCGAATCGTTGTTTTATTGCAATTTAAAGATCTATAGCTCTAAAAAAGCACCCTTTATTTAACACCATCTTAAAAATTGGTTGAATTCTTGAATTATTCTGAAATTATTTTTTTGATTTTTAGATGGAATACTGAGAAGGAACGGTATAAAACAAGCTCTTCGCTGAAAGAAGTCGATTATAGTTTTAATCAACGTTTCTCGAATTACTGTCGTTGCTTTAAACCTTTCGCGGGAATTTTGCTTAGCTGGTTCACATCAACACAATAGGTGTATTGAGCGTATTGTTATGTTAATTGTTTTCAATTTGGAACACCTTTGGGAATTCAGAATTATTTTCTATAGTGTATCTCCTGTCTCTATCAATGCGTTTACAATTTCAAATGAGGTTGTTTTCATCGAGTATCTACCTACTGGAATTCATTCAGTATCTTTTATATGTGTATATTTTCTGAATTCAGAAAATCAATTTATTGAGGGGATATTTTAACCATGTATTTTTGAGGAATGACAAAAATGATGAATGACTTCTGGACTGCGTTTTCTTTCGAGTTTTCAAATATTTAACTTCAAAACTTTACATGGGATGAAGAATTATGTAAAAATTCAAGGAATCATCTTCCTATACATATCCATATTTCATTATATCGAGTCAATTACTAGGATAATAACATGTTTGATATTAGAAAGGGTGAAACCGAGGCCGTAGCTATAGAAAATCTTGAGCTCTAGAACAATGTTGCGGAGTTTGCGACTAATAATTGTACAATAATATCATCTTTTACAGGGCGTTTCACCACAGCTCTTTCATTGTTAAGTGCTGAAATTCAAGATTTATTTTTTCACAATGTTATTAGGCTTTATTAGAGCTACATTCTCAAATTGTTTGGAAATACACAAGATATTCCAAAAAAGTGTAAATGATCAAACATATTTTTTTCTTATGTTGTAGTGTTTTTTATTGAATTTTCAGATTTGACAAAGTGAATGAAGTCAAGTTTGTTCGAAGATTTATATGCTAAAACTCACGTTTTTTTCTGTTTGTTAATGCAATTAAAAATAACTTTGAATGAGTTCATAACATGAATCGCAGTTAGGTTGATTTTTTTAACACTATATCTTCAAACATTGCGAAATGTACCTAAAACTCTACGAAATATTGGTAGAAAAATGTTTATGTGTTAAGTATAGAAGAATCTTTACAGAATTTTCAAGAAACGGATTATCTCATGTGTTCTAATAAATTTTAATAATACGATATTCCTCTCTTTATAATTTATTTGCCACTTGAATACCTTTGCTTAATAGTCATAGAATTAATTAGCGAGGTATCTTTATCGCAGTAGTTCAATACATTCAGAATGATTCATGTAATAAACCTTATCTCTTTTCCCCATTTGTTTAGATAATATTTTTTCTTATTGTGTTAGCTTAAAATGTACCTTACACGTAAGTATTACAAGAACTTGGGATTTAAAAAATTCTTCGAAAAGAAAACCGAGATTTAAATTATAATCAAAACTGATATTTACCTACTAGACTTGACTTTGATAGAGCTCTACGTAAGGTAATAATACCCAAATAATTGATGAAAATCTTATTTTATAATTCAATGTATATTTCGAATTGTAGTGATTTCAATTTTATTCCATGGTTCTTGGAGGTTCAAATGAAAAATTGGAAATGCGGTGTAGCTTATTTACGCTCAATAATTTTTTTTAATTAAATAATTTACTGAAAACTACTTTTCATGAGATCAGATGATTTCGATTGAAATATATGATACACTGTATTTTAAAAATGTTGGAGGAAGAAAATGAATGGTTGGTCAACTTCGTAGAAAACTACTAACATACTCACAGGAGCTGAGAACGAAGTTAAGTTAGTTAAGGCAGGTTCAGATTTTTCATTAGAGCTAAAAACTGGTTCGATTCAAATCAGTTGCTCTTAAAAACTGACAAAACAAAACTGATGATATTTAGTACAGTAAGATGTAATAAAATAAAACCTGAAGAAATTAAAGTAAATGATAACAATTTCAACATCACAAAAAATACAAAATTTGTAGGGGTCTCTCTAGATTTTTTTTTGAATTTCCGAAAGCACATTGAATATTTCGGTCAGAAGGTGAACAAAGTAAGTTTTGCTATAAGAGTAATAACAAAATACCTGAACATGGAGTCAATTAGAATATTATATCATGCAAATTTCGAAGCACTATTAAGATATGGAATAATTTTTTGGGACACCTCACCAAATTCAGGAAAATTTTTTTCAAAATGAAATATAGAGAATATTGTAGAAATATATTCAGTATAGGATCTTTATCTATTTGAGTGCTTAATGTTCCTATATAAAAACAAAGAAAAAATTCATGAAAAATAATACTTATTATAGGCATAATACAAGAACTTTGAATATTAATTATCCTATTCACAGATTGACATTAAGTGAGAAACATCCAGCTTACAATTGTATTAATGTCTCAAAATTCTGAATAAAAAAAAGCTGAAAAATGAAATGAAAAAAATTCTATATGAAAAAGCATACTATACTATGGATGAATTTTGGTCAAGCCATTTTGAATAGTTTGTCCTTCAATGTGATGTTTGTGATATACTTAAATGTTAACTTATTGAACTATATTTTTGTACATTTATATTTTAACTAATTGATCTCTATCTTTCGGGATGTTTAGCATATTATACTTGTATTTTACTTTGACGCCCCATGTAAAATGTTGATGGGTTAAAATTATTCACTTTGTATTAATATATCTGTGAATAAAGATTATTATTATTATTATTAGAGTTTTTAATCATTTGCCAAATGAAATTAAGATCACAGATAATTTTCAGACAATTCAAAGCAAAGGTAAAACAGTTGTTAATAAAAATGGAACCATATAATCTCAACGATTATTTTGGATGTAGATTGTAGCTATATAATTTTAATTTGACGTTAATATCTTTATTGCTGTACCTACTGTAATCGATATTATTGGAAATAAAGATAATTGTTATGTTATGTTAAAAAAGAAAAATCTTTTTCACGTTTGGACTGGAGTTTCCATATTACAATCAGAAAATTACAAAAGAGAAATCGTGTACAAGAAAAGGAAGGTCGACGAAAGGTCACACTAAGGCCAACCTGTACTGATGGCCCAACAATAAAGAACCCAAGGTCGAAATCAAGATCTCCACTAAAAAAAAACAACATGGATTCCATTCCAACACACTCATCCATATAAAAAATGCTTCAAAACAGTTTAAAAAAATTGAATAATAATGCGAAATATAGGTGTAAGTATTTCTAATTGCGCATCACACTAACAGTTTTTCCACCTACATATTATACCAAGAGAACTTGTTGTTAAATTGCAGTAATCTCTGTTAAATTCACCTAAACACGCAAAAGGGAAAATCTAGCTGCGTTGAATGTTGAAACATTATCCGACCGAATTCTTCAACAGGTTGCAGAATAACAGATGATGCTGGTATGTATCAAAATGAGAACATGTCGCGTCAGTCATTGTCACAATTAGAGAATAGGAGGCTTTTAATTGATGATATCATCTCACTTACTTCCGGTCTAGCAGATAATCCTCGGGGTTGGTTTTGGGGAAAACTTCGAACCACTGGCGATTTTTTTTTTAAGTAAAACTGTTGTCACATCACTCTGTCACATTTCGCGTAGGCCGATGAAGAAGTTGCGGACAAAGCACAATTGGTAAAGCGTTAAAAAGCGAACTATGCTACCTTTTCAAAAGTGACGTTCTTGCGCAGCGCTGTGGAAGCTAGCAGTGTGGATTGTGTACTGTGTGTCGTTTGGAAAAGCGATATTAATGAGAGTTATGATAAACGCGGTGCTATTACCAATTTTGGGATGATCAAATATGGTGATGTACGTGGGTGCTTTTCCGTAATATATGTATGGTCAATGAGTAACACCGTGCAGACGGCAGGTGAATGTGAAGGTTTAAAACTGCAAGTTTCTAAACTGCGGAAGTTGCAGTGAAAAATATGCCACAAAATCATTGAAAGTTTTTATTTGTTATTTTATTAATTTTCGTTTAATAAGTATTCAATTCTTTGACATTTGGTTCCTCGATTTTTAACCTTTGAAATAAAAAGATCGAATACTCAATACCAGTTTCTGAGAAAATTCTTCAATGCAAAAAATCATTCAAGTTCTGGATTATCCGAATTCCAACAAAACTAAACATTTCAAGGGATCAAGTGAGCAATTCGTATTTTCCCTAGAAGTAGTTTATTTCTACAGCAAATAAGCGAAAAATACCGAAAACAGGTTTATTCTTCATTCGAAAATACCGCCTATTTTGCTTTAATGTATTTAATTTTCTTCTATCTCTAATTTCTAATTCATGAGCTTTTGAGCGCTATTTTATTATTGCACCAATTGCGCTCATGGTTGTAGGTATATAACAGGCCAATTGAAAAGTCCCCGGTTTACCATAGTAAAACACATTTTTTTTGGCAAAATTCGATTTTATTATTCAACAGAGTTGTCTTTGAGGGCGATACAGCGATTATAGCGATCTTACAACTTTTCGATACCATTTTTGTAGTACGATTTGTCTTCTGCTTCAAAAAAGGCCTCAGTTTCGGTATTACTTCTTCATTGGCGCTAAATTTCTTTCCAGCGAGCATTCTTTTGAGGTCTGAGAACAGGAAAAAGTCGCTGGGGGCCAGATCTGGCGAATACTGTGGATGCAGAAGCAATTCGAAGCCCAATTCATGCAATTTTACCATTGTTTTCATTGATTTGTGACACGGCTCATCGTCTTGATAAAACAGCAGCTTTTTTTCTTCAAATGGGTCTGTTTTTTAACGATTTCATCCTTCAAACGATCCGATAACGCTATATAATAATCACTGTTGATGGTCTGGCCCCTTTGGAGGTAATCAATGAATATCATACCTTGCGCATCCCAGAATACTGATGCCATAACCTTGTCTGCTGATTGTTGTGCTTTTCCTCGCTTTGGATTCGGTTCATCGTGTGCAGTCCACTCAGCTGACTGTCGATTGGACTGTGGAGTGAAATGATGGAGCCATGTTTCATCCATTGTCACATATCGACGCAAATATTTAGGTTCAGAATCATTAACACGTTGTTGCTTTTGATCGATTGTGAGATCGCGCGGCACCAATTTCGCACACAGCTTTCTCATGTACAAATATTCGTGAATGATATGATGTACACGTTCAGATATCTGATTAACACTTTCGCAAAATGCACCATATTATTCGGAAGAGATTAAGTTTTCATAGAAACATTCATCTTCCAACACGAAAGCGCTGGATTTTGAGTGGGATCATCTACAATCCTAAACAGGATATCCTTAACAAATCTCATTAAAATCGGATAATAATTATGGAATTTAAATGCTGTTACAAGAATTTGCGGACACACAGACTGACAGACACTATGCCAAAATGTTCAGGGAGGCCAGGAATGCATTTCCAAAGCTGATACCAACAATTTTTTCATCCCAAAAGTGTTTTTGAATGAATACAGAAATTAAAATATAAACCAGTATATTGAAATGGGGAGTTTTATTCTTCACCAACCGTATCAGTAGAAAGGGTGATAAAAAATGCATAAACCATAATCGATAATAAAAGACATTCGTAATATTGTCCTGGATATGACATAAACATGTAATCAATCTGATGAAGAACTATTCCACTCAAAGCAGTTCTAGACACGCAATCATATTGCTTCACGCCACTCAAACTACTAAATTATTAATAAAACATTGGAAGTTATGACAATATCGGTTATTGCTATCGATCTCCCATTTGCTTTCATAAGAAAAAACATGATGAAGGTATAAAATTAGATCCAATTCAAAGCAGGAACATTTCAAAAAATTCAGACATTCAGTTCCGTTTTCTAATACACTCTCTTTTAAAATACCAACTTAAAATCCTTATATGTCCTTCTTTTCAAGTTCCTCTTCTTCAACACAAAAATAAAAATATTGAATGAAATTCATTAGATTCTGTAAAGAAAAAAGAATTTTATATCCTTCTAGTATTTGATTTTAGGACCTGCCGAACAGAAGTAGTAGTTCTAGTACAGTAGTTCCAATAACACCATGGAATTATTAGATCTACTTCTACTGTCAACATTGCTTGAGAGGTTATAAACTTATTCGTAATCAATAATTAAAAAAAAACTGTAGAAATTTTTTTTTATTTAGACCAACTGGCTGCATTCAAGTATGCAAATATAGTAAACAGGCATCTGAATAACGAGATCTATTGAGAGAAATACATGTCAGCAATGAATAAGCCAGAACTTGAAGGAACAGCTCATCTATTAGATGAGTTAGATAAAAAATTAATGGTGTTGTTGAGAGATGGTAGAACATTGATAGGCTATTTGCGCAGCGTGGACCAATTTGCAAATCTGGTCTTGCACAAAGCGATTGAAAGGATTCACGTTGGAAAAGAATACGGAGACATTCCAAGAGGAGTCTTCATTGTTAGGGGAGAAAATGTAGTATTACTTGGTGAAATTGATAGGGAAAAAGAAGCTAATTTGCCTCTTACTGCTGTGTCAGTTGATGAAATACTCGATGCACAAAGGAAAGAGCAGGAGCTAAAACAGGAGCAACAGAGGTTGGTTAGTAAGGCCTTAAAAGAGAGAGGATTACAACTTATGGGTGATATGATGACACACGATGATATGTTTTGAGCTAACCAGAATGCTGCAAACTATATATTGTGCATGGAGTATTTTTAAAAACTATTTTGGAACTTTTGGGAAAAAATGAGATGTAACATCTCCTTAATATAGGCTGTATTTTGATATGTTCCTTAAACACTTCATCTTGTTAATTCATCATATTTCTGTCCGTTTCTTTTGTAATTCTGTTTTTATCTCAATGTGTTCATGTTAATCAAATACAATTTTACAATACTGGCGACCAATTTTGAATTAATTCCCTTTTCATATAAAATTATTGAATCTTTAGACACACTTTTAAAATTTGAAATAACCTTTTATTAACCCAAACTAGATTCATCAGTGACTTATTACTATTACATCTTACAGCTGAATTAATGATAGTATGAAAAAGTAAAGGGTAAAACATGTTATTTAATCACATTTGTCCGCACTGAACAATAGTTACTGGTATCTTCGGTTTATTATTAGGTCCTGTAGGAACATTTTCAATTTTCCTCATTACCAAAAGTCCATCTATTACCCTACCAAAAACTACATGTTTTCCATCTAAAAAGTTACACTTGGCACAAGTAATAAAAAATTGGCAACCATTTGTATCTTTCCCACTGTTGGCCATAGACAACAGACCTGGTGTGTCATGTTTCAAAGAGAAATTTTCATCAGGGAAGGTTCCTCCACCGTATATACTCATAACTCCTGTTCCGTCACCCTAAAAATACAATTAGAATAGCCTTTTGATCAATGATTTTATGAGATCACACTCACATTTACAAAATCGCCTCCTTGTATCATGAAATCTTTGATTACCCTATGAAAGCTAGCTCCTTTAAACCCTAATGGTACAGCATCCCTTCTAAATTCACCTGTGCAAAACTGACGGAAATTCTCGCTTGTCTTTGGAACTACATCCGCGAAGAGCTCAAAAAGCATTCTTCCAATTTCCTAAAAAGAAACAATGACCACCTGTAATATACTAGGAAATGTTGTCTTACAGTTGTTCCCACGGATATGTCGAAAAATACCACTGGATTTGCCGGGTGCCTCAGTTGGGCTTGTATTTGATTCCAGTTGGGCATTTTCGCAGAAAATATAGGGACTTAATTGAGATTAATAATGTTCAATTGTTCAGGCTCATGGAATCAACTCTCATTTAGAGTGTAGCCCTATTTCGAGGATTTTGTTGTTCAATTTCAAATTGTATTCAAGGTTATGTTTTTAACTTATATACACAGATTTCGGTTAAACAAATACGCTGTAGTCTATGGTCTGAACTATTATAATCAAAGATGTTTCACTGTGATGAAATATAATAAATTATATCAAAGACGTTTCACTATAGTGAAACATTTTTGTATTTTATTTCATAATTCAAAAAAAAAACAATTAAGCCTTTACTGTCATCAGTCATCTATCAAGGGAATAGCGAACGAATAGATGACAGCATTGGAGAAATCTGTTCTCATCTTTTGTGGTAACTGAACTAATTTAGTTGGAGCCTCCATGCATAGAGAGCACCACAAGATGAACATTTAAAAAATTCTTGAAACGAAATAATTTCAAACGACTAGATAAAAAACATCTTTATTGATATATAAAATACAAAATGTTTGGTTACAATTAGGGTTTATCTGTCCAGTGCGTCCACTGTTTGATTTTACGATACAATCTCAAACCAGGGCTTGCTGTGCTGCTGACTTGCCTTCCTCCAAGAAGCTTATAATTTTCATCAAGCTCTCCCAATTGAACCCCACATTCTAGGAGATCCTTAGCAGCTTTGATCTGATTATCAGTAGGGAGATCATCTGAAAATAATTTTTTTCTCAAACTCAAAATTTCTCTTCTTTTTTTTTGAAAAAAAAAATAATAACCTGAGAAATTTCCTATGAACACCAACCCTAGTGACTTTCTGTTATATTTTCTGGTATGGGCTCCAACCTTATGCCATCCTGCACATTCATAGACGTTGCCATCACCACCAACCGCAAAACTGAAAAAAAATTCGAATTAAAAAAAAATTATATGATTTTCGAAAATCATCAAACATGTTTCACTTAATAACAATAGCTTTTGGTGCATAGAGATATCAGTTAGTAAATTTTGAAATCGTCGACCAGCTTACAAATATTTTTTCAAGCTGCAACTATAAAATAGAGCGTTCACCAACGAGCAATTCATTTGAAATGTTGACTTGTCACTTACTTGTAGCCTATGTCATGAAATTCCATTTCCTCCATGTGAAAATTCTGGATATTCCTCAATAATTCAGAACAACTTTTTTCTGAATGGCAGTTATTTGTGACAGTGTGGTGAACTATGACATATTCTAAGGGAACGATTGCATACTCAACTTCAGATGCCACTCTAGCACCCCATCTCTCTCTTGATATTATTTCTGGGCATATGGATGGCATGGATCCTGTACACAAAAAAAAATTGTGAGTTAATGGTTCTTATTTCCTCAAAAAAAAATTGATTAAAAGTGACAAAACCAATTAGTGATCAATCATTATACCTGCATGAATCCCAGAAATGAATTGAAAAATTGCAGCAACAACTAGAAATATCATAGTGACTCAATCAAGAGCTGACATAATTTGTGAATGCAAAACGAATCACCTCCAAGAATTGAGCAACTTCGATATCTTTATCAACAATCCTAGACTTAGTGTGAATCCCCAAGAGTTCATTCTCAGAGGTTAAACAAAACAAACTGGTTGTATAAACAAATTATTGCAGTCGAATTCGTCAAATTCGCGTAGCTTGCTCCAAGAAAACAATGCAATGGTGCCTTATGCTATACTGCAACACAAGGAAATTGGACAACGAGAAATTATCATTTCAAGCTGATCGCTAAATGGTTCAATGTTTCTTCAGTTCTGAAAAAATCTTGATGTACTGGCCAAAATTGATAGGACATTATTATCTTAAAATAAAAACTCTAATGATGAGAATGTGCATACTCCTTTCATGTATCTGTAGTTAATTTTGGATATATCTAACTTTTTTGTTTGAGAATGTTGCTTTTATATGTAGATATAAATAAAATTGTTAGCAATTCTATTGTTTTCATTCCATTCATTTCCTGATGAATTTTGATGAAAATTTATTATTTCACATACTTCTCCAATTCCAAGAATGCAGCTGATACCAATAATTTCAAAATTCAAATATTTGTAATGCAGTATACCGGATATTTCAACATTTTTGCGGTCACTGAAATGATATATGACAATCCAAGGTTGCCTACCCATCTGCCCACTGGGATGAGAATGAAAGCTTTCAGATCCTGAACGAACATCTGAGGCCAGTGTTTGATTTTATTCAAGTGCCATTTCGACGATTAATATCGAAAAAAACCTGCGAAAGTGTAGAATTCTCCTGTTTGTCTGTGATAAGAATCTAGTGAAGGATGGACGATTTAGGTGAGTACAAATTTGAACCACCTGTGTAAACTACGACTTGACTTAACCTCAAACATTTTGTTTTGACACTTTTACCCCTTTCAGTTTTTTAATTCTATCAACATTTTCCAAAGGTAAAAAAGAGAATACTTGGATTGCCTTCCATTTTCATTTTACTGTTGTTATCAGTGAAAATTTTTATTTTTGAATGCAGTGATTGTCAAACTGTTAGATGAAGTTGAAGGGATTCAATCAAAATTTGTCGAAGTGAAAAATAATATCAAAATATATTATATCTTTCCACACTGGCTCTAAAAATTGATGTGGAATATGGACGATTCCGTCGAAATCGATTATTTGTGTATGAAACTCTTGTGCTCCCCCGAAAACATTATGAAAAGACTTGATTTTCTGTAGATGATGAAATTGGTCAATGATTGTGTTTATGAATAATTTCAGCCTTTAATATCAATAGATCCATACGTATTTGACAGTTACGAGAAAATCACGTCGTAATTGCCTTATTATTTATTTTTCTGTTTGTTTTTAATTACCATATCAAATTGGCTTCGTGCAATATGTCTCAGGGCATATTCTCTTTCCTTATGGGGAATGTTGTAATGATTTCCATTGGCTGATTCTTGAATTCGATAAATGATTGACCCATAAATATCAATACTATTTATGACATGGTAAATTGTTCACCTTTTATGGTAAACTGAAGGCTGAATTTGGAACTGGACCTTTTTGATCTTAATTTTAAAGGATCACAGTTTGTTTCTATCTGTTCGTGGGTGGTTGTTATTTTTCTTCTTTGGTAATTTCAGTGAATTTTTTAGGGGATATAATCTCGGTTATAATCGGTTTAAGATAAAGTTGATCGGAATGTTAGAATCTTCAAGTACCAGATAAGTTTGGCAAGCAAAATTCACAAATTACTTCGAGAGTTTCACATATCGAATTCGTAATTCTTTCTGAACATAAATACGTTGTTTACGTAAGATTTGAGATAATTAAAAATATCGTGAATTAATACCATCATAACTAGTTGATAACCATGAGCATTCCACTTGAGAATAATGAACTAAGAGTATAACAGGAACGTCATCCTCAAAAATACTTTTAATTTTAATGTAGGGTCTGATACGTCTGTATTAATAAGAAAGGTTGAAGTGTGTTCGGTTTGTTACATTTAGTTGAGACATTATTGAATGAGTAAGCTGAATTGTTTTCCTTATATGAGTACACGTTTTATCGATTTATCTGGGGAAGATAATTTTACGAGTTGACACTATTTGATTAATTTTTTAAATGATGGGAGTAGATTGCTTTCTTCGGAAATCGATTTAGTTTTCGATTTTTCCTCTTTTTCTGAATTCTTTTGAATTGCCAAAAATGTCGTCTCTAAAGCTATGAAATTAATTACCATAGAAATGTGATTTTGCATTTTTGTAAATCTATGAAAGGCGTTGGAATTTTTTTGGAGATATTCTCTCAATTCTCCACTCCATTTTTGATTCGGGCTTCGATCGAAATTGTCAAAAATTTAGTTCCGTCAAAAAAACACATGTTTTCTCCTAATTAAACAATATACAGGGTGGCCCATTTAAAATAACACAGTCGGGTATTTTCCGTGAAAATAAGTTATTTATCTATAATATTGCCTCGTTTTGCATTTTGGAGAAAGTTTTTTGCAGCATATTGAAAAAATTTCCATTCTTAAAAATTCTGATAGTTTAATCAATCGAATGTTCGTATGATTTATTGTTGGTACATTCGTATATTGAAGAAAAAGGTGTTTTTTTAGAGCTATAGAACTTTAAATTGCAATAAAACAACGATGGACTATTCGATTGACATGAATTTTATTTCTTCGCAAGATAATCTTGTGGCATTACATTTTAAATATGATTTCTGGCATATGACCGCCACGACGGGCTCGGATGTAGTCCAATTTTCGATGACTTTTTCCAACATTTGTGGCCGTATATCGGCAATAACACGGCGAATGTTGTCCTCCAAATGGTAAAGGGTTTGTGGCTTATCCGCATAGACCAATGACTTTATATAGCCCCACAGAAAGTAGTCTAGCGGTGTTAAATCACAAGATCTTGGAGGCCAATTCACTGGTCCAAAACGTGAAATTAGGCGGTCACCAAACGTGTCTTTCAATAAATCGATTGAGACACGAGCTGTGTGACATGTTGCGCCGTCTTGTTGGAACCACAGCTCCTGGACATCATGGTTGTTCAATTCAGGAATGAAAAAGTTAGTAATCATAGCTCTATACCGATCACCATTGACTGTAACGTTCTGGCCATCATCGTTTTTGAAGAAGTACGGACCAATGATTCCACCAGCCCATAAAGCGCACCAAACAGTCAGTTTTTCTGGATGTAACGGTGTTTCGACATACACTTGAGGATTAGCTTCACTCCAAATGCGGCAGTTTTGTTTGTTGACGTAGCCATTCAACCAGAAGTGCGCTTCATCGTTAAACAAAATAAAATGGACGTAGTGCGTGATACGTATTCCGCACGGAACTTGACGGAACCATTATTTTCGAAATAAAATTGCACTATTTGCAAGCGTTGTTCAGGCGTGAGTCTATTCATGATGAATTGCCAAACCAAACTGAGAATAAATCACTTGACAGCTGTTAAATCGGTCGCCATCTTGAAGAGTAATGCCAACTTAAAGTTGTATACCTCGAAAAAAAACACCCGTTAGAGCTCCTAAGTAACAAGAGTTTAATGATTTTTGATGCGTTGGACCTTAAGGGTTGTACGTTTAAAAGAAAGAAGCATTCTTCGAAAAAAAACCTTGAACTTTCCCCAACATTTCTAATCGTAGAATACGATAGTGAATTATCGACTATACTAATTCTGGGACACCCTGTATACTTATAATTAACGTGTGACATCCAACACATTAGCATTAATAAGTATAATAAGGAAAATTGCAGCGTTCTCGAATGAAACATTCAATTGAAACATAATTGAATGAGTAAGCTGTATAATTTTCCTTATACGCTGCAGCTTTATGGGTTTACTTGTTTATCGATAAAATTCGCTTTATTGCATTCTTCACAAGACGACGTAACGTCCAATTTTGCCTCTACCAAACGTTCCATTGTTGTCTAGTCTTGAGCCCGACGGATAAAAACACATAGGTAGACCTACAACTTTCGTCTACCGACACTGTCAACCGCTTTTCGAAGGATTCCAATTCTAAATCTGTCGACTGTAAACATAGACGCTTGCGCTTTCCGTCTGTGTCGAAAAAAAAATAAAAAATACGTGTCGGACATTGATAGGTTGTGAATTGTGTAATAATTTGTGAGGAGTGATAGCGCATCACGTGACATTTACGCCGGTAGTGATACGTCGTTTGTTGTGATAAGGAATCGGGGATTTTTGGACGCTGGTATCTTTTTGGAGGGAGGAAAGATGGACAGGACAATGTACGGGAAGTTCCAACCCTCTGATTGGTCGAATCCTTATCAGTGCACCATCAGGAATGGCACGTTGCCAGGATGTAAGTTGTTGTGATCTACTATAGGTATTATTATTGACAATCACCAGGTTGAGGAATTGAAATGATAAAAATCATTTAATATTGAAAAATGAGGAAAGATTTGTTAAAATTCGTATTCATGAATTTTTTCACTAAATTTTGCACGAGTCTTGTTAAAGTTACTTAGCTGAATTCATAGGTAGCTTACTTTATCGATTAACTTTGTATAAATACAAAATTTCAGTGGAATTTGAGATTTTCTGATTCAAAAAAACAGCCTCGTTATAATATGATCCTACCCAAACTTAACATGCCGTTTTGTAACCTTGACAATGATACATTTCGTAATTTTTCATTATTTTGACACCCCAAACTGTCATTTGGGTTATTTTCATTGATTTTCACGTCAGTATGAAACAAAGATCAAAGATCTGACTTTATCTTGACAATAATTCATCTTGTAGTATTTTTGGCTTTCGCAGCCAAAACAATACGATTTTGTTATTTTTTATTATTTTGACACCTCTAACTTCCATTTGCGTTATTTGCATATACATTCATTAAACACCAGTGCGAAACAAAGACCTGAATCCAAAAAACAACCTAATCTCACCTTGACAATGATTTAGCAAAAAAAAACAAGTATTGTTTTTACTTTAAAGAAGATATCACAATCTTTAGCTTTTAAAGTGAAAACAATACTATTTCTTATTATTTTGACACCTTCAACTGTCATTTGCGTTATTTTCATTAAACGTCAGTGTCACATTAAGATCTGAACCAAAAAAACAACATTACCTTACCTCGATAATAATTTATCATGTGATATCTTTGTCTTTTAAAGTTAAAATGATACGATTTTGTAATTCCTTATAATTTTGACAACTCAACAGTTATTCACGTCAATTGCATATAATTTCATTGAATATCAGTGTGAAACAAAGACCTGAATCAAAAAACAATTCAACTTTACCTTGCCAATAATTCATCTTGTATTATCTTTGGCTTTCAAAGCCAAAACAATACGGTTTTATTTCATTTTGACACCTTTAAGTGTCATTTGCATCATTTGCATAGATTTTCATAGAACTTGTAATATCTTTGGCTTTTAAAGTTAAAATAATACGATTTTGTAATTTTGTATTATTTTGACACCTTTAACTGTTATTTACGTCAATTGCATGAAATTTCATTAAATATCAGTGTGAAACAAAGACCTTGATAAAAAAAAAACAACTCAACTTTACTTTGACATTAATTTATCTTGTATTACCTTTGGCTTTCAAAGCCAAAACAATACGATTTGGTAGTTTCGTATTATTTTAACACCTTTAACTGTTATTTGCGTTAATTGCATAAAATGTCATTAGAAATCAGTGTAAAACAAAGTCCTGAATCAAAAAAACAACCTTAACCTTAACTTGACAATAATTCATCTTGTGATATCCTTGACTTTTTAAGTTAAAACAATACGATTTTGTAATTTTTTATTATTTTGACACCTTAAACTGTCATTTGCGTTTCTTTTATAGATATTCATTGAACGTCTGTGTGAAACAAAGACCTGTACCTAGCCTTACCTTGACAAATAATTATTGAGATATCTTCGATTGCTAAGTCAAAACAATACGAATTTTTCAGTTTTTTAATATTTGTCTAGACATCTTTAACAGTTATTTGCATTGATTCGAATACGTATTCGATTGGCCAGAAATTTGAAGTAAACATTCAGAAATTCATAAATTAAAAACTATATAAGCTAGGACTTTTTTTGTATTTGTAATCAAAAATGAATTCAAAATTAAAAAAAAAAAACCTATATTCTTGCAACGTAGGTATGAATTCTTTTTTGGATTCTATACAGTCCAAAACGTAAATTATAACATTTTCAGGTTTTATTATTGGAAATAATTAACTAAAACCATTTATTGCCATTCAAACTATAATCAATGAGAAAACCACAAAGTTTTCGAACACTTATAATCATAAAAACTTTAAAACAATCCTCAAACCATATGTACTATAATACTTCTTTTATCTTTCATCCTTTACATACGTTCTAAAATATTCAACGTTTGTACGTCTGTAATCTTCTGTTTGTGACGTTCTTCAAAACATTATCTTCCCATAATGGAAAATGCAGGGGACATTGAAAATAATAACGAAAATCAGGGTCACAATAACCCTCTGATTGAAATTCATCAGGAACAAGTTGAAATGATCCCCGAAGACGATGAACCAATAGAATTGGAGGAACCTTTGAATATAGAAGCACCTGAGGAAGCTGTAGCTCATGTGATCGATAACGTTGAACCTCAAGTTCCGGAAAATCCTCACAAAGACAAGAATGGTGAGTTTTGGGAGATGTTCAGTTTTTGTGATGAAACAGAAATTGTGATTCAGTCAGGGAAAGTTATTCTCAGGATCTGAATGAGGTTAGGTGTATTATTTTCCACTTAAGACATCGAATACTTGTATATAATGAATATTTTGGATCTTGAAGATTTTTGCCGAATTAAAAAAAAATGTAGCTATGTCTTATAGTTTGATGTCAAGATTTTTTAACTTTTGACGCAGCTGTCAAATTATATATTTCGTATAAACATTTGAAGCCAGCTATCATAACATTAATCGTAACTTGGAAAATTCAAATTTTCTTACATAAAAAATTGAGACAGATATATCTAAGAAATAATATACATAACAAAATATAGTTTTTGGATCCTGAAGAAAACTTAACTGAAAGTCACATTTTGTTTGAAAGTTCAGCAGTGACAATAAACAGGCTGTTGCAGAATAAAAACTCATCAATAAATTTTTGTTGATTTTGTTGAAAAATTTAAGAAAAATAATCTATAAACGGCAGTGTTTTTCTCAATAATTCTAAAGTTCAATAGTTTTTGGATATGTTCCTTTGGATTAACATATTCATTTATAATCTTCTGTGTTGTTGTATTATTATAATTTCTTGTAACACAGTTTGCAACAAGTAAGTAATAGGTTCTCACTCAATGAAACTTAATTTTGAGTAAAACGAAGATAAAACTCATTTACACAAATGTCTGAATATCAAGTTTATCATTATTTTAACAACAAAATTTTTGTCTGCCATTAGAAATAATTTTTTTGAAATGGATCTGAACCATAGAGTAATAAACAAAGAGAGAGGAAGTATACGCAATTTTTATTTGTCCCCAACATGGTTAGATTACGTTGTCGGATTGTGATATATTTTCAAATCCAAAATTTTACTATATCGTCATGAATGTATATTATATCGAATGAAATATATTTATTTGGGTGATTCCCGATTGAATATGCAAATTTGAATATTTGGAATCCGATATTTCTCCTAATTGTCGAATTTATAATAAGCAGAATATTTATTATTTTCTGTATCAACCTGCTGAAATCCAAGATTTGGCAACTTTTGCTCTCCTAGTGTCGTTTTACGTCGTTCGGCTTGCATGAAGATTGTGTTCTGAATTTTTGATATATTTAGGTATTTATTTCAATATATTTTGAGTTAATATGAATCGTTGATTCACTATGGGACATAAGAAGTGCGTTCTTGTGGATAAACTCGCGAATTGAGTGAAATATCGTATCACTGATATGGTTTAATTTCCGCGCGCTTCATGTCAAATTTGATAGTTCATGTAGGGGACAAGATTTGCTTACTGAAAATGCTCCCTCTACCTATGTCTATTACTCTGAGATCAGAACATTACCTTCTTCTTCAAACAAGTTTTGAACTTTCTATGTTTTTAAAACCAAAAATTGCTGTAACATTTTTTTTTAAAAGGACAAAATATATTACGTACTTACCTGAAATACTAGACATTTATATGTATATGTATAATAGCAAAAATGCTTTCTCCTTTTTTACGAAATTTTATGCCACATTTTTGGTTTTTTGTATCTGAATACATTTAAATACTCTAAACCATTATTCGAGACTGATCATGATCAACTACTAATTGGAAACAGCTGAAACAGTTTAATATAACATTCTTATGTTAAATTTAAACAATAGATTATTATTTTGTTTTTATCAGGAACAATTAGAGAAATTTTTTTTTGATAATTTTTTTCACTCCCACTAAAACCCGAAAGGCAATTCTTTAAAAAAGAATTAGAAATATTGAGAAAACACAACTTTTTTTTATTTCAACAGCCTGTAGCTCATGAACCTCATAAGTACCCTTGTAGTTGTAATAAATATAGAGTGGTTCATGTATGTATTGTCACGCTAGAAACAGTTTCTTGTCATGTGAAGTCCAATGAATTGTCATCGTCCCAAAACCACCATCACCACTAAAATCTATCAAAACCCCTTCCTACAGGGCATCACATCGAATCGATACGACACTGCAAACAGATCCCAGTGTGCATAGTCAACGACAACCAAGACGTAATGGAATTCATTCACGAGAATATCAGTGAAAACTTCTTCCCAAGCCACGGCAGCACCCTCATCCACGTGGACGCCAATCCAGACCTGCTGATACCCAAAAACATGCCAGCAGAGGAGTGTTTCAACTACAGAAGGCTCTACCTGAACCACAACTTCGACCGCTGGATCCTGCCAAACTGCTTCAACAACGTCTTCGAGAAGGTGATCTGGTTGAGACCACCCTGGTCCAACCACATAAGAAACAGGAGCCAGACTTTCGAAATCGGGAGACACAAGGATACAGGTTATTTAAACGTGAACTGCAAAGAGGATTTCTTCATTGTCGAGTGTCTTTTCGCTCCTACCAGCAAACTTGAGGACACCAAGACCGTTACTTTGGAGTGTGTAACTGTAGGCAACGAGCTGGCTGCTGCAAACGACGATATGGAGTTCTTGCAGAAGGTTGTGGGAGATAATCACACCATTCCCACGGTGTTGGACATCGACTTGGAGTTCTTCATGACCAGAAACCCTTACTTGTTCATCTACGATAACACAAACGCCTATGGGTTGTTGAGGAATCTGTTTGAGTACACTCCACCAGCTTCGTACGCTGATGAAGACATAGTGGCTACTGTGGAAAAGAGAGCGGAAGACATGAAGGAGATAGCGTTGTTGTTCTTGGAATTGTCAAATAACCACAAGCTGCCCGATCTGGGTTACAACCCCATGAGTTTGATCTACTATAGAACCTCCTTGATATTAGAAGAGTTCCAGCGTCACAACTACCAAATCGCAGAGATAGATTGGGATATGATGTACGATTGTGGACATAGTTTTGGCGTACACGATTTGCCTCACCAGGTGTCTACACACGCTGAGCTAGATGTGCTGTTCAACGTTCTGGAGAAGTTCTTGGATTCCCTCCATGAGCCTCCTTCCATCATAACGGTCTCCAGGTCTGACCTGGAGAACTACGCGTACATCGAAGCTAGGCTTCTGGCCCTGCTACACTCCAAGTTCAACTGTGCTGTTCCTTTGGCTTTCGATCAAGGAAACAGCGTAGGCGTAAACGACAGTGTGACTGAATCTAGCGAAGCAGCGGTCGAAGAAGAGGAGGAAGAAGACCTGAATGGCCAACTAATAGATGATTTTCTCGATTTTCTCACGTTGGGTAATGCACCGAACGATAACGTTGATGCGTTAAATGCCAATCTTCTAGTCGACGATAACCAAGATGAAGACAGTTCTGACCTTTGAAACTGTCAACGGTATTGACATTATCGTTTGACAAATGACAGAGGGCTTTGTCTTTCATCAACTCCAATTTTTTCGCGTGTTTTCAGTTGGAAATGTGTGGATCTTGAGGAAGTTGTTCAGCTGAAGATGATTTAAATATTCGTTTGAGATGAAGTTATGAAATCTTTCATAACATACAGCTTCGCGTGGGTGTGTATTGAAACAAATATCTGTGATTTGATCTTTTGTAATTGAATTTTGTATTTGTATATTATCTACTTTTATTCATTTTACTATTTGTAATGAAACGCATTCAAGAATTGCTTTTAATGGCTGTTATTTTTTCATTCACCCCTTTCACCAGATCATGCGATTCTTAATGTATTTTTATACATATAAATATCAAAATCATTGAAGAAACTCTTAATTTTGATTGAATATGTAAATATCAAAAGTAAGTGCGCCTATTGCCTTGTGTAATAAGTTTTCATATTGATATTAAACAACTATAACCAATATTAAAAATATTACAGAAATTCTGTACAAACACTTATTTTTTAAATAATACATGTGTATTTATATCAAAAGTAAGGGCGTCTGCAGACTTTCTCTAATATGTTTAATTTAATCATATTCTTCACTTAAACAGAGTGTTCCTATATTGGAGGTACAAAGGAAAATGAGAGATTCCTTGGACAATTAAGAAAAATGCTATAAACGTGGCCAGCAAAAGCTTTGTTTTCGAGTTTCTTATAGTCCGAAATTTTTTAATGATTTGAAGATTATACCAGTTTATTGAATCTTTATCAATCTTCGCTACAGATTGTTTGAATAAGTACCAAAACTTATACAATGAAAAAAAACTCGAAAAAAATCAAATTTAAACACTATGTATCTTGAAAACAAGGTGTTCACGGGCCCATTTTTATAGGACATTTTTTCTTAAAATGGTCCGAGGATCTGTCATTTTCGATTGTACCTCCAATTCAGAAAAACCCTATATATACTTTTCATAAAAAAAAACAGAGAATATCGTTCTATGTTTTTTGAGCCAATCATTATACTATATGAGATAATAGATGAAAATTCCATTGATTCTTTACAACTAAAAACGAAGTTTTGAATCTTCTGAGCATTATTTCCACTAGTTGTGAACAATGTCCTTTTAGATATTTGTATTCCTATCAAATTCAGCATGGCCTTAGTACCAGTGAAACCTCTTTTTCCTCAACAGGTAAGAGTAAACGTCCACAGAGAAATCCAGAGGTTAAAATCCCCATCTACATAGCAGAAGATCATCACAAGGTCGTGGAGTTCATCCACGAGATGATCAAGCAAAAACGATTGCCCATAACGGGCAACAATTTCATACATCTAGACTCCCACCCAGACATGCTTATACCCAAAGATATGCCTGCAGACTACGCCTTTGACAAGCTGAAGCTGTACGAAAGTCATGACATAGAAAACTGGATAATACCTAACTGTTACAATGGCATTATCGATAGAGTTGTTTGGGTTAAACCACCATGGGCTAATCAAATAACAACGAAGAGTCAGATAATGTTTGTGGGTAAATGTACGGAAACTGGAACCATAAGATTGGAATGTAAGGAGAATTATTACATAGCCGAGGGTCTGTACAAACCAAGAGACAAGCTGGAAGATGTGAAAGAAATCCGCTTAGATTGTGTCACTTTGGGAAGTGCAATTTTAAAGGAGAGTGAAGATCTGTGGGAGATGCGATCTGAGACCAAGAGTATCGGACAGAGTGGTTACATACTAGATATCGATTTGGACTTCTTCAGCACCCAAAACCCTTTCTTGAATATATACGATAAGGTATTCCTTTATCAAAGATTGCAAGAGATCTTTGCCTTCGAGTGTCCAGAGAGTTTGAGCGATGAACACGTGTTGAAGGCCCAAGAAAAACGATTGGCACAATTGAAAGAGATAGAAGATATCTTCAAGCATCTTGAAAAGTTCAAAACGATGCCAAAATTCGAAGGACCAGACCCTGGACCACTGCATTCCAAGGTGGCTGCCTTGGTGGAGCTACTCAATCAAAATTACACTAAAGAAGAGATAGACTGGGATTTAATATACTCTGCTGGTTGTACCATTGATGACCATGAACTTCCCCATCACGTGTCCACAGATGATGAGGTTGATATACTGATCGATAGTTTAATAGACTTCTTGGCTACTTTCGAGGCGCCTCCGTTAGTTATTACAATATCTAGGTCGTCTTCAGATGATTATACTCCTCAGGAGCAAGTGGACGACATTCAGGATAAGGTTTTGAGTTTGTTATACGCTAAATTCTCTAAATGTGATGATCCCATTCTGGCGTTCCTGGATGAAGACTACGACGAAAAAAAAGATTGAAGATTTGAACGTGATATTCTCGAGTTTTCAAAATGTATGCCTGAGTGTGTTTAGTGCTTTAAGAATTCTGAAAATGTATTATTTTAATTTCGTTTCACGAATTATTTCATTTTGTCACAATGGTGCAAATTCTATTTTGTTATATCCTACCACATTTTTCGTTCAAAATAAATCATCATAATAATAATTTTGTATCAAACCAAAAACGTATGGATGATTGTAGATTCCTCAAACTTTTAAGGTAACGTCCAGATAATTCTAGCATTTAATGATATTCAAAAATGAGGTAAGTAGGCGGAAAACCTTGGCAAATTTTCATTGATATGTTCAAATTGATCAGTAAAAATCAGTGTAATGTATCTTACGCGTTACATTCTTTTGGTAGTGATTTTTCTATTATTCAATAGTGGAAGGAACTGAGTTAAACTTCACAAAAGATGGTTTATGATTAAAATCGCCGATGTATTGATTTGGTGTTATAGAACAGTGATCTTAATCGGATTTGCCTTACTTACTAGTGTTTCATTAGTTATCGGTTATAGCTGTGTATATCATCATTCAGTTTCTTCTTGATTGGTTTGAATCGTAATTTTATTAACCTCTCATTATTCTATGCCTTGTTCGAGTGTTTAACTGAATTTTGAGCATGAAATTAAATAGAACTATAAATTCACATTATCATTTGATATTTCTACTGTTACCTATATTAAATGAGAAAACATAATGTTAACTTCTCAAGAATTTACGAACAGAACAAGAACTTAATCTTGAAAACAACTTGAGATATTCTTCTGAAATTAATGCCTGGTGTAAAAGATACAGGCATCTGATGGGGATCCAAAAAATAGGTTCGAAAAAGGCGTATTGTAATAAGGGTTAAAATATACAGGGTCCTTCAATTGTTGTGCTCCATATCTCTAGTTGGGAAAGAGATAGAAATGTTATAGTTACCTGTGATATACAGGGTATGGAAAACAGCTTGCCAAATTTTGTGAGTGAAAATTTGCAGAATTTTCCTTATTTCATATTAAGCATTCTGTATATTACCATATTGTGAAATCTAGTTTTCCTTTAAAACAGTTCTTTTTTCGAAAAATGGTAAATATTCGTATTTCTTCCCTATTGGAAGCGAATTTCATTCAAGATGACTGATTAGAATGAACAAATTATAGATTTCTCCAATAATAAGTGTAAGGTGTATAGTTTTCTTCGAATAAGCATTTTTCGTAAAAACATCTGTTTTACAGGTGTTATCAACACTATTTGTCGAAATGAACTAGTTTTCCATGAAACAACTGTTTTAACGAAAATTGTTCACTCAAGGAAAATCATACAAACTCTTATTGACATAACCGGAAAAAGATATGTATTTTGTTAATTCTTTGCAGTCATCTCGAATGGAATTCACTATCAAAAGTGGTAGGTACATTCAAATTAAAGGAAAGAAATGTTAATTTCACCAATTTTCGAAAAAAGAGGCTGTTTAAGGCATACTCGATGAAAATCCTTGTTCGTGCATCGTATGAATCGACAAGGTGGTCAATTTTGAAAAAGAAAAATTCATTTTTCAATTACAAAATTTGGCAATTTTTTTTTCGTACCCTGTATATCTTTGCTTCATTTTCAATATACCGTTTTAGAGAGTCATTCATGTATATGTACAGAGTGTTCCTAAATTGGAGGTACAAACGAATATAACAGATTCCTCAGATTATTTTGAGAAGAAAAAAGTCCTATAAACTTGGGCCTGCAAATGCTTTGTGTTCGAGATACAGGGTGTTAAGGTTTGATTTTTTTTTAAAGTTTTTTCTCATAGCACCTTCCCTTCTCAAGATATTCAACTTCAATTTGGCATAGATATTCCAATTTGAAGTTTTCATCATGTGATATGTTAATTTTCAATGTAAATTTTCAGGGTGATATTTTTTCTGGAACAGTGCTCACTTTTTTCCTCCAGAACTTTTTTTAGTGGATCACTGGTAGTGGTAGAAAATTGTAGAAAGAAACTTTGGTCCACTACACTTTTTGGTTTCTTGTAGTGTTTTCGTATCTGCTACCGATTTCGAGTAAAAAATTTCAAACAATTCTCTAGTATTCCTCAGGAAAATTCAAATTATAATAAAGATTCAGTTATTAAGCTGTAATGAATAAATTAATTATAAGTTTTGATACTTATTTACCCAATCTGTAGCGAAGATTAATAAAGATTCCATAAACTGATATAATTATCACAAAAAAGTAGGACTACAAGAAACACCCTGTATCTCGAAAACAAAGCGTTTGCGGACCCATGTTCATAGGACTTTTTTTTCTTAAAATCATCCAAGGAACCTTTCATTTTCGCTTTGCTCCTCCAATTCAAGAAAACCTGGTATAATCCCAATTATTTCAAATTTCATCGCTATTAACTAAAAAAATAAAGATTATCATCTTCCAAACCTGATGATGTCTAATATCAACCGATACTCCGATAAGATTCACCTTATTTATCGCACGTATCGTCGAGAAATGAATCGAACTCAGTGATACCTCATAAAATTAGGCCGATTCCCGTACAACCTAAAAAAAAAGTGACAGCGTATTTCGCAACGTTTTCTCTATTTTTAGCGGAGGCGTCCCCCTTTGCCAAAACTTCCTCACGTTAATTATTAACCGTAATAATCGTGTTGCGGACACTTAGAGTCCTCAGGGAACGTTAACGACCTCATTGTTCTACAGGAATCCCATTGTTTGGGTCGACCTATTCCAGAACTTAACGAAGCGTTCAGATTGCGCGCGTTTTGACAGTGTTTTTCGCGATAATTTCGGAGTTTTCGAGTGCTCGTGAGTTCTGACATGAGTTCTAGTCTGCGCAGGCGCACTCCTAGCCCCAAGAGTGTCACTTTCGACCCTTCCCTGCCTGCTGATATGGACAGAAGGTCCAGAAGGAAATTCAGGAGTTTGTCCGACTGGGAAAGGTATCTGAGTAAGTGTTGAGGCGATACCTTGACGATTCCAAGAAAAATCAAGCCCTGCCAACTTAATTTGATACGTAGAAAAAGAGCACATTAAAAGAAATAAAACAAAATTAAATTCCACAAATACATTTCTACCTGTCGACTTGGAGAAATGTAAAGTCACAGTGTTGGCGAAACGATTGTTGTTTGTATTGAAATATTTGTGTGAATTAATTTTGTTTCATTCATTTCATAATAAATTTCCATCACGTAAGGTCTGAATCCATTGAATAAAGAACCTATTGAACAATACTCTTACAGTTCTCGTTTAAATCAGATGAAAAATAGTTATTTATACAACTAGATTATAAAGCTGATCTGTTTTGCACACGGAAATAGTTTTCAGAACGTAGGAAGTTACGAAATCTATAGCAAGTTCTAAAATGAGGCTCTGTATCAAAATTTTATACTTGATTTTCTTCAATACTTTGGTTTTTCACTATGAAAATAGAAACACTCTTTATTGTCAATTTCTTTTTCATTCTGTTTAAAAACAGACCACCTTTGACAATTGAACGTCATAAAAATAACGCATTTCTGATATGTGTCGAAGAAAATAGTTATTTGTTTTACTAGGCAGCAAATTAGTAGATAGGAATTCAGCCAACACAGTCAATCTACTTTGCTGCTGAGTTAAACATATAATTTTTTCTTCGATTGTTTATAATGATACATGTAGGATATTGAATTTGGAAATTATTACAATTCCCATAATCTTTTTTTTTTCCTGTAGTGATAAATTAAAACGAAATTTGATAGAAATCGCAATTGTTGGAATGGTTGGTTGCTATGGAAATGTAAAGGGTGTTTTTTTTAGAGCTATAGAACTTTAAATTGCAATAAAACAACGATGGATTATTCGATTGAATAAGCGGTGTTAAATCACAGGATCTTAGAGGCCAATTCACAGGTCCAAAACGTGAAATTAGGCGGTCACCAAACGTGTCTTTCAATAAATCGATTGTGGCACGAGCTGTGTGACATGTTGCGCGGTCTTGTTGGAACCACAGCTCCTGGACATCATGGTTGTTCAATTCAGGAATGAAAAAGTTAGTAATCATGGCTCTATACCGATCACCATTGACTGTAACGTTCTGGCCATCATCGTTTTTGAAGAAGTACGGACCAATAGTCAGTTTTTATGGATGTAACGGTGTTTCGACATACACTTGAGGATTAGCTTCACTCCAAATGCGGCAGTTTTGTTTGTTGACGTAGCCATCCAACCAGAAGTGCGCTTCATCGCTAAACAAAATAAAATGGACGTAGTGCGCGATACATATTTCGCACAGAACCATTATTTTCGAAATAAAATTGCACTATTTGCAAGCGTTGTTCAGGCGTGAGTCTATTCGTGATGAATTTCCGAACCAAACTGAGAATAAATCACTTGACAGCTGTTGAATCGGTCGCCATCTTGAACAGTAATGCCAACTTAAAGTTATATACCTCGAAAAAAAAAACACCCGTTATATGTCCATGATAATTATAGTTTGACAACTTATGGAATATCTTACAGTTTTTTGGAAAAATATCGGATATATTTATATTATGGACAATGAAAGCGACTTAGAAGTACTTACTCCTTGAGAAACAAGCAAGGTGGCAAAAAATATTGATTGTCAGATTATGTTGAATGTTTTATTCCCCTTGAGAATAATCATTTTGCTGCCTAGGCAGGAAAAATAATACTTTGAAGATTGATATGTGTCTGCAAAATCAATATTTGCTGTCAATCGGAGAAAAATTAATATTTTACTGGCCATGCCCGGAACTTATTGAGATAAGTGTTAAATACACCCATAAAAATTATCAACATATACATATTATGTCTAACATAATTCCCTGGAATTACAACTTGTTATAGGTACACATAAAAAATATTCGTAAAATGTATTCTAAAACTAATCTTGAGACATAATAATCTTATGCATTTCTAGCATTGCGCCAATGCAATTAGAACTCGTTTTACTTACGTGCTATTCAAGCCAAACAAACATAGAATCGGTATTTGATTGATTTCAAGGTTCATAAAGCGATATAATGACATGTAGGAGTCTCTGATTGACATAACACTTTCGACCTTGCTCTTGATACATTCGATGCATTTTTCTAATGCGATATTCTCTGAGAAATAAGCATTGAAATGTAATGAATGGTGTTTTTTTAGAGCTATAGAACTTCAAATTGCAATAAAACAACGATGGATTATTCGATTGACATGAATTTTATTTATCTGCAAGATAATCTTGTGGCATTACAAATTAAATATGATTTCTGGTATATGACCGCCACGGCTGGCTCGGATGTAGTCCAATCTGAACGTCCAATTTTCGACTTTTTCCAACATTTATGGCCGTATATCGGCAATAACACGGCGAAAGTTGTCTTCCAAATGGTCAAGGGTTTGTGGCTTATCCGCATAGACCAATGACTTTACATAGCCCCACAGAAAGTAGTCGAGCGGTGTTAAATCACAACATCTTGGAGGCCAATTCACTGGTCCAAAACGTGAAATTAGGCGGTCACCAAACGTGTCTTTCAATAAATCGATTGTGGCACGACCTGTGTGACATGTTGCGCCGTCTTGTTGGAACCACAGCTCCTGGACATCATGGTTGTTCAATTCAGGAATGGAAAAGTTAGTAATCATGGCTCTATACCGATCACCATTGACTGTAACGTTCTGGCCATCATCGTTTTTGAAGAAGTACGGACCATTGATTCCACCAGACCATAAAGCGCACCAAACAGTCAGTTTTTTGGATTGAACGGTGTTTCGACATACACTTGAGGATTAGCTTCACTCGAAATGCGGCAGTTTTGTTTGTTGACGTAGCCATTCAACCAGAAGTGCGCTTCATCGCTAAACAAAATAAAATGGACCTAGTGCGCGATACGTATTCCGCACAGAACCATTATTTTCGAAATAAAATTGCACTATTTGCAAGCGTTGTTCAGGCGTGAGTCTATTCATGATGAATTGCCAAACCAAACTGAGAATAAATCACTTGACAGCTGTTAAATCGGTCGCCATCTGGAACAGTAATGCCAACTTAAAGTTATATACCTCGAAAAAAAACACCCTATGGAACTAAATCATTTTATAATTTTAATTTCATTTACAACATTGAAAAAAATGTTGATGTTTTTCAATAGGAGGTTTCATTTTAAATAACACGCTATCTGACCAACTGTCATTTTTGAAGCTGACAACTTTTGATATTTGACAAGTAAAAACTAGGCCATCACTAAAAATGGAACGAAACACGCTCAAACAATGTATTGAAATTGTTAAAATTCACTACCAAAATGCTGAAACTTCTCAAAACTAAAGCACTATTGGGTCTTGGTTTCACTTCGTTTCCAATAAATCTGAGAAACCTATAAATAATCCAACATCTGTTTCAATTCATGATTAACTGATATTTCCTGGAAATCAGATATATTTTCCTACAACTGATATTGGCTCACCAACAAGTTGAACGAAAGACCTTAGAGGAAATGTGTTGTTATCAGTGTTCATATTTTTTTTGATTACTCATAACATCCACACCTCAACTTCTGGCTATGCCTAAGTGATTTGTGTTTTAGTTTGTTACGCGTTCAGCAGACGTGATTTCTAAGAAATTCCACCACCTTATCAGTGGTATCGGATATCGACATTTCTCACTTCACAATTCTTATTTTCATTCATTTCTTTATGTTGAATGGTGAATTGTGTGCTTGAAGATGAAGGTACATTCTGGTGATTTTTCCGACCTTGATGAAACCTTTTCGAATATTGGTAAGAACACTTTTTTCATCTGTGTATTGACCTCAGATTGGTGAGATGTGAATGTTTGGAAGCAGGCAATTAAATTTTCACCTCATTATTTGTGTCTTTTTTAGCTTGTACCACTTCGGTATGTTTTAATTTGATTTTTGGATTCTGTATATTTTAAAACGTAGACCAGAAGATTTTAAAATAGTTATTCATAAAGACAACAAATACAGATGAGGTACAGAAAAGGTATTGAGAAGTTAGAGAAGCGTTGAATTGCATCTATCACTTTTGAAGATGACTTTGTTGACAAGTGAAGTAGAATTTTTAAGAAAAACTGGTTTATTGTACCTGAAGATGACAAAATCGTTGTTGAAACGTTAGCTCATTAAAATTCGGTGGATATGACTTCTAGGAATTCACGGCTTGGCTTGATTTTCAAGCTACTTGGCTTGAGCTTGACTTGATTTCAAGTCAAGTAGTAGTTTTTCAATCTCAAGTCAAGTATTTATTTATCAAGTACTTGAATCATATCAAGCTACTTGATTTTTAGCAGTTTTATTGTGTGAGAAGGAACCTTGCAAAAAACACTTTTATTTTTTAAACTTATTGTATAAAATAACCGAAAATATCAACTTTTTTGAAATAGAAACATAATTTAAATCATTATAAATCATAACAAAACAAAAATAATAAAAAAATTAAGTTTCTTAGTATTGAGAAACCTCCAGGCTTTGTTTGATTTCATAATTTTCCATCCAGAATATAAAACACATGAGGCATCTTATAGATTTGTCGCCTAACCTATTGTGGGTTTTGGTAACTGTAAGAGCAGCTCTGGAAAATTGTCTTTCAACAGGAGCTGAAGATGCTGGCGTTGATAAAAAAATCCTTGGCTATTCTGACCAAGTTTGGAAAGATATTTCTGAAACTACCAAAATCTACCAAAAGATTTCATAGAAATGTTAGAAAACTACTAATAAAGTCACACTGGCGAATGCTTCAGTCTCTCGGCGCTCGAGGAATCCCCTTATTTAGTCCAAGCGCGCACGAGATTGCAGAAATATATGCCGTGCGACGCGTGCATATCAAGCTCAAGTAATATCAAGTAGCTTGGTATCATGTCAAGCAATAAATATCTAAAATCAAGTCAAGTCGAGCTCAAGTATGTAATTTTTCACGAGCTTGATTTCCAAGTCAAGTAGTTGGTTAAAATGTCAAGCTACTCGGCTTGATGAATCCCTAACGACTTCTACATTGTGCGTAAACTGCGAAAACATCCTTTCTAGACCTACAGATTATTTCAATTACATTTTGCAATTTACAGACGCACTGCTAGCCGACTTGCAGAACACAGTACCCGGATCACTCTCCCACAATTCCTCCAGGATTTCCAAGCACACTCCAGTTAACACTCCAAAATCCAGGAATGAAAGTTTTCAATCGGCAGTAAGTTAAAAAAAATCTTGCATCTTGCAATAAAATAATCTCTGGGTTTTTCAGCATGAGGGTGCCAATTCACCACTCTATTCCAAGGTCTCATACGAGAAAACAAGAACTGTGTCCGATTCCAAGAGTCCATCTTACGCCAGTTCTGCCAACAACCACTATGTACCTCCTCAGCCACAAAGAAGACCTGGAGGGTACAATGACAACCTCTTGGAGTTGGACAACTTGCTCCAAGATCTCAGCAGTTCACGTTACGCCAACTTATCAGGTAAGATTGCTTATCATTCATTCGATATTATCTAATCTTTGTTTTTATATTCAATATTGAATTCGACAACTTCTAATTATAGTAGTCTCATAGTAAAGTTAGTACCTTCTACCTCTTGGTGTTAAGATTTGCACGACCCTGTGTAGAATTAGTAGGTCCAATACATCTAGAGTTTTTGAACTACTAAGCCTAAATTGAATGTCTTAACTACTAGTAGTTAGGGACTTCTTGGAGTGTATGTTATTTGTTTGGCTGGTGAAAATATTTCTTTCTCTTTTTATTTCATTTAAATTTATCTTTTTTTCTTAGACCACGGAATGAATGGTAGCCGTAACTCCTCTTTAAACGGATCTGGACCAAAAAGTCCTCTTTCTAGACCTTCTAGTGCCCAAAGCACCTTAAACCGTCCTGCAGTAGACAGCTTAGATTCTGGGTGAGTATAATGCTAAAAGTTCTGCCTCTGTTTCCTTCAAATCTTTTTAGACTAAGTAGGCATTTTGGCTCTATTGAAAACACAACACCCAGTATAAGCTTCACTAATATGCTCAATATCATCCAAGTTATACTGAGGTTTTTGTTTCTAGCAATATGTTTGTTTGTTTCCTGTCTATCGAACATCGAAAATACATTCAATAGAGTTTATTGAATGTATTTTCATGAATAAACTCTCTTATTATTAATATTATAACACTGTACTGTACGGTTTTTTTGGTCTCCTGTGAAATTGTTCATTATGGACATAGCAGATTTACACTCTTAGCCGACGATATGATTTCTGGCATATGACCGCCACGGCTGGCTCGGATGTAGTCCAATCTGGACGTCCAATTTTCGATGACTCTTTCCAACATTTGTGGCCGTATATCGGCAATAACACGGCGAATGTTGTCTTCCAAATGGTCAAGGGTTTGTGGCTTATCCGCATAGACCAATGACTTTACATAGCCCCACAGAAAGTAGTCTAGCGGTGTTAAATCACAAGATCTTGGAGGCCAATTCACCGGTCCAAAACGTGCAATTAGGCGGTCACCAAACGTGTCTTTCAATAAATCGATTGTGGCACGAGCTGTGTGACATGTTGCGCCGTCTTGTTGGAACCACTGCTCCTGGACATCATGGTTGTTCAATTCAGGAATGAAAAAGTTAGTAATCATGGCTGTATACCGATCACCACTGACTGTAACGTTCTGGCCATCATCGTCTTTGAAGAAGTAAGGACCAATGATTCCACCAGCCCATAAAGCACACCAAACAGTCAGTTTTTCTGGATGTAAAGGTGTTTCGACATACACTTGAGGATAAGCTTCACTCCAAATGCGGCAGTTTTGTTTGTTGACTTAGCCATTCAACCAGAAGTGCGCTTCATCGCTAAACAAAATAAAATGGCCGTAGTGCGCGATACGTATTCTGCACAGAACCATTATTTTCGAAATAAAATTGCACTATTTGCAAGCGTGAGTCTATTCATGATGAACTGCCAAACCAAACTGAGATTAAATCACTTGACAGCTGTTAAATCGGTTGCCATCTTGAACAGTAATGCCAACTTAAAGTTATATACCTCGAAAAAAAACACCCGTTATAATTTTTAATTCGCTGGTATACCTTCAAGTGTACAATGTCTACAGCCATCGTGTAAAATGAGCCTTAAGGACGAAACTACTGAACGAAATATTCTAAATTTACAAAATTTATCATCGAAATCTGATAGAGATGAATTAGACAGAAATTAGGAGATGATAAAATATATGAAAAAGTGCACTTTTTTATCGTCCATAAAGTTAAATATTCTCAGGTCATTATTGAAGAAAAAATTGCACCGGATATTGCCAAGATATTAGACTTGATTAATGACTTCTGTCATAAACCAAGTTGGCGGTAACAATCGCCAACTCGAAAAAAAAAAAGATCGTAAAGAAAAATTTTATAGGGCATCGATTCTGTTGACAACGAAATCCCCCCAAAGTAAAAATACGCACTTTGTTGAAGTTTCCATCGTTTCTAACTTTAAATTTAGACGCAACGTAGGTTGGAACCGATGTTAATATCTTAAACTAACTATGACATAATTCGTTTATATTAATAGATTTGATTGAGATGTGTTTTCCATCATGATCGTGCACCGTATACCAAATTTGAATGAAACATTTTCTTATGCTGGCACGTATTTATATCTGAACGCTATGATATTATCGTATGTAATACTCATAGAGTAATAAACATAGATAGAGGGAGTATACGCAATTTTTACATGTCCCCAACATGGTTAGATTACGTTGTCGGATTGTGATATATTTTCAAATCCACAATTTTACTATATCATTATGAATGTATTTTATATTGAATGAAATATATTTATTTAAGTGATTCCCGATTAAATATGCAAATTTGAATATTTGGAATCCGATATTTTTCCTAATTGTCGAATTTATAATAAGCAGAATATTCATTATTTTCTGTATATACCTGCTGAAATCCAAGATTTGGCAACTTTTGCTCTCCTAGTGTCATCGGTTGTTTCACGTCGTTTGGCGCGCTTGAAGTTTGTTTTCTGAGTTTCTGATATATTTAGGTATTCATTTCAATATATTTTGAGTTAATATGAAACGTTGATTCACTATGGGACATAAGAAGTACGTTCTTTATGAAGAAACTCATGAATTGAGTGAAATATCGTGTCACTGATATGTTTTCATTTCCGCGCGCTTCATGTCAAATTTGATAGTTCATGTTGGGGACAAAATTTACTTACTGAAAATGACATATGCTCCCTCTATCTATGTTTATAACTCTGAGGTAATACGCTCTATTATTGATGACGTCACACACTGCCATTTTAGTTCTCCTGTCAGTGTTCGGAATCCAAACAAACAAATTGTCATTCAAATTAGTACGTTGTCGTTGAAGAAATTGGCAAATTTTGATAAAAAAGATTATTTGAGGAACGATTTTACTATTAATTGATAGACAGAAGGAACGAGATTAATGCCAGTAAGTTCGAACTTGAAGTTCAACTAATAAACACGACTTTTCACAAAATCTGGGAAATGATACAGGATTCAAACTTACTGGTATTAACCTTGTTTCTTCTGTCTATCAATTAATACTGAAAACGTTCCTCAAATACTCTTATTTATGAAAATAAGCCAATTCCTTCAACGACACCGTACTAATTTGAATGACAATTTATTTGTTTGGATTCCGAACACTGACAGGAGAACCAAAAATGGCGGTGTGTGACGTCACACTAATAGAACGTATTAAAGAGATAACCGATACTTCACCTGATTTCCGCATTGTTTCCAATGGCGCTCACATCAAAATCGGCTGCTGTTTCCATGGAAACATGACCATTTTATTAAGTAGCGCCACCTACGGAAGAAAATTGAACTATCGACAATCCCAAGTTTGAATCGCTGAGAATTTCTTTTGCAAAATGAAATTATTTCCCATCAGGATCCTTGAAGCAACAACTTAAAAAACTGTTATCACCTATATTATTGCATAATCCCTAAATGGCACACTTTATAATGTTGTCATTCTGTCCGTCGAACATTCCACAATAAAAGGACACCAAATTGAGCAGTTTTCGCGCAATAAAAATGTAAATAACAGACGTGCTTGTGGTCTGAGATGCCCTGCTTCTTCCGTTTCAAGTGGATATATCGTATGAATCATTTCGTACTATTGCCTCATGTACAAACGAACAGTTACAGTGTAAGGTTCGTGCTAAAATCGTCTTAGACATGTCAGAATTCGAGGAAAGGTGAGTTTTCCAGCTTTTGAACTCGAAATAGAGCTTGAAAAAAAGTTTTATCGTTATACGTTTAACGTATAAGTTTATCTCGTTGATTTCATCACCTTGGTCGATGAAATATTCGAGATTAGACTTATTGGAGTCTATAGAACATAAGAATGTATATTATCTTCATACTCTATCATATCTACTATTCTATGAACTAAAAATCTCGAGATTAAGACACCATGTTTCAAAGGTTGCTAGGTTACAATTTCTTCCTAATCTATTATCTATTACCTTTTATATTTTCTCATAATAATATTTATTATGGATGTGTTTAGTATAGCATATTTCTTTAATTTGTAAAATAGGCATGTCCACAACAATAGGAAGAAACATTATCCAAAATATTCGTTTCATAATTGTTGATTCAGTTATAATGAAGAATATGGGTATGTGATACGTGTTTACAGGGTGTTCCTGACTTGGAGGTACAAACGACAGATTCCTTGTAAAAATGAAAAGTAAAAGTCCTATAAACATGGACCCACAAACACTTTGTTTTCGAAATACTGGTTAAACTTTGATTTTTTTCTGGAGTTTTTTTCTCATAGCACTTTCCTTTCACAAGATATTTAACTTAAATTTGGCCTAGATCATTTTGAATTCAAATCAACAGAGTGATACTTTTTCTGGAACATTCCAAACTTATTTTTAGGTAGACCACTGGAAGTTTAGAAAAATGTAAAAAGAAACTTTGATCTAATGATACACTTTTTGGTTTTTTGTTGTATTGTCGTATCTGCTACCGATTTCGAGAAAAAAATTTCAAACAATTCTCTAGTAATCATCAGAAAAATCCAAATTATTATAAATATCCAGTTAGTAAGCTGTGATGAATAAATTAATTAAAGTTTTATTACCCAATCCCCAATCTGTAGCAAAGATCAATACAGTATCTATAAACTGGTATAATCGTCAAATAAAAGCAGGACTACAAGAAACACCATGTATCTCGAAAACAAAGCGTTTGCGGACCCATTTTTATAGGCCATTTTCTTTTGTACCTCGAATATAGGAACACCCTGTATTTGCGACGTTGGTTTTCAGTCTCCTGTACATACAAATTTCACACAGAATTTTTGCAATTTTTATCTGTAGTTACAATGTAAACCTGTGACGAAAAAAATTTTGTCTAAGAACTGTAAATCAAAGTTTGTCATTATTTTTTTATCGTTGAAGGGAGGTGATATACACTGGGCCCCAGAAGGTGACGATAACAGTCAAGGAGACCATAACGGAAACTGGATTACCTGGAGAAACTGAACTGATCTCGTCGGAGGTGACAACTTCCAAGGCTCCAGCTGCTTCTAAGGCCACCAGAGAGTTGGAAGAACTAATGGCCAGCTTAACAACGAGTAAGGTAAGAAGAGTGGCATGATTTAGTTAGTGGTGGCCGTCTATGTTCCCAGATTTACCATCGTGCGAAAATTTCTCCAAATTCTGAATGTCGGTATTGACAGTGTTATTTTTTGTAGTTTATATGTTGAATTATCTTATCAATTCGAAATATTTTCCACGGTTTTTCCCAAGGTTGAAAATTCGCGTTATTTTCGGATAACAAAAGATTAATTCTAGAGGTCGGCTTCTCGAATCGCAGATTGAATAAAAATTCAAGTGATGGAATCAAAATAAACAGGTTCAAAGTCTGTTTAGCAATATCTGCCAGGATACCAAAACAAGTAGCATTTTTTTAGATGCATTTTATAATTCTCACGTGAATTGATCCGAAGCATTGCTTTCTATTATTGTGCATCGAATTGAAAATGTGCTATCAGCATGAAACGAACGATTGTGTGGATTATAAAACGTAATGAAAATTATATATGATCATTTTACAGGAAATGCTCGTATTTTTTCGGCTGACTTGTTATTTTATGTCGAATATACCTGCATCGACTTCTTATCAACGTAGAAATTTTACTTTGTGCATGTTAGAACGTATTTATCATTTTTCTACCTCAGGAAAAACTAGCCTCCTCGATTTTGAATTTATGAAGTGATTTTATTCAGTCTCTTCCATCAGAAGCTTTGAAATAACAACTAAGCGTCAAAATACCAATTTTCTCGTATAAAGTAATTGGAAATTCCCATTTGATCTAGTAATATCAACAACATGGAACATCATCAAGGTATTAAAGCATCAACATCACCTCTGAATGTTTACATTTTCTTGAGATTGAACTGATTCGAGAACAAAATATTTTCCGCGAACTAATAGTCAAAAATAGAACAATTTCGTAACAACATCTAAGATTTAGTACATGGTTTTCATACCTGTCTTTGAAAGTGAGGTTATAATCAATATACTTCCAGTAAAATTACTAATATGATTATTTCCTAGAAGAAAAAAAAAGCCAGAATACCTGCTAGTTACTGATCTAAATATGTTATTGGCTTAGCTGAAATATTTCTTCTTTAGATGAAATTTTCGTTAGGGCAAGACAAATTTTAAAATGAAATGTATAAGGATTCGAATCAATGGTGAATACTAACTCAGTTAAATTGAGAATTTAAGAGAGATGGCAAAAAAATAGGAAAAAAATTCATGGCTAGGTTAATCTAGAACAATTCTATTCAAAGCTATTAAGAAAAAACCTAAAAGTTACATCAGAAAGCTATAAAAACCTTCTAAAAAAGATATTAAATAAAGAAAAATATATAATAAATATTCATCCTGAAAATTTTATAACCACAGTTAGATTATTATGAATCTGTTAGATACGTTTGATGGGAACTAACCGGAAATATTCTTGCTATTTTGGGTCACCCTGTATATACATTGAAGCAGCTACTATCTACGACTAATTTCAGATGTTAAATATCTAGAGCAGAAATTTTGGATGTTTTTTCGACAAAGTATCATTAGGCTTCATTAAAGCTACATTCTCAAATTGTTTGTAAATACACAGGGTGTACCAAAAAAGTGTAAAGGACCAAACATGTTTTTCCTATGGAACACCCTGTTTTTATGGAATTTCCAGATTCCATGGAATAAATGAACCCAAGTTTGTTGTTTCATATGCTTAAAACTCACCTTTTTGGAGATATTTTGATATTTCATAATTTGAAGGGCCTTCATGATGCAATTTATTTGAATGAGACTTATTAAAACGTTAATATTCGACTTTTTCAACTCTATATGCTATCTTCTCATTTGGTAGAAAATTTTTCGATCATAATAAAATTAGCGACACATTTAAAAAAAAATAAAATACAGGGCATGCCATTTGGAAGAAGCCCGATACCATTAGAATGAGAATTGTCTCATTTTGAACAACCATCATAGTTCTCAATGATCAAAAAGTTCATACAAATAAATTCATTCATTTCTGAATCATCAGATTTTTTCAATGACTCTCCAATTCATGAAAAATCTGAATATCTCCGAAACTGTAAGTTTTAAGCATATGAAACTTTGAACAAACTTGGGTTCATTCATACCATGCAATCTGAAAATCCAATCAAAAACAGGGTTTGCTCTTTATGTATTTCCAAACAATTTCAAAATGTAGCTCTAATGGAGCCTAATGATGCTGTATCGAAAAAAAATTCAAAAATTTTTGTGCCTAACCATACTAGAGAGCTGCATCTATGGTGGAACAACCTGTATAAAAGTGAAATCAACGAAGTAGTTCAATGATGAATATTTGAAGAACTCAGCTGTAAATTTATTCCCTATGAAGTAAAATGGGGAATTTTGCAGGTTAGGTTAATTATCAAGTTAAAAATCTAAAAGTAAGGTTAGAAATCAAGAAAAACCTACCCTAAAATGATGAAGTTTATTGAAGGATCTAAAATCTAGAAAAAAACCAAATTTTAGGACGATAGGAGGGTTATTATGATAACCTAGAAAAGCCAAATTTACGCAGGACAAAATTTCCACAAATTCACGTCGATATCAAGACGCCGTCACAATCGTTCATAAAAGGCGAAAAGCAATTGTTTATCAAAATCGCTCGCGTCGTTCAGAGCCGCCTATGAATACCCGAAAGTGGAGTAATCGCCCGCAGGAATATTTATAGTTCGATCTATATTCACTCTCCGCATATAAATATAGAGCGTCGTTTCCATAAAACTATAGCCTCATATTTCTGGGACCGCGCGAAAAAAATCACCACGCCAACAAGCCGGCAACGCCGCCCCTCCTCCTGGGTGGGGATATGCCGGAGGTGGGGCCGCCTTATACTCGCAAGAAAAATCGCTTTGGCCTCAGTTTCAATCTCGTCTCCTTTCAGCAGGCCAAACAGCCGGTCGCAGAGAAGATCTACCCTTCGAAAGCAACCCAATCGCAGAGCGAACCCAAGCAGAACTTGGAGCATATGCTTGGCAGCCTACAGGCAGACATGAGCAGACAAGGAGTCAACACCAGCCAGAAGGGATGCTGCAGCGCCTGCGATAAACCCATAGTAGGCCAGGTTATCACAGCCTTAGGCAAGACTTGGCATCCTGAGCACTTCACCTGCAACCACTGCTCTCAGGAGTTGGGCACCAGGAACTTCTTCGAAAGAGAGGGCAAGCCGTACTGCGAGATTGACTACCACAACCTCTTCAGTCCCAGATGCGCTTACTGCAATGGACCCATCTTGGATGTACGTTGTTTACGTTAGGCTAGCGACAAGATTAACTTAATTTTTTTTTTCAGAAATGTGTCACGGCTTTGGAGAAGACCTGGCACATGGAGCACTTCTTCTGCGCCCAATGCGGTAAACAGTTCGGTGAAGATGGTTTCCATGAGAGGGAAGGCAAGCCTTACTGTCGCGAAGACTACTTCGATATGTTTGCTCCGAAATGTGGAGCCTGCAATAGGCCCATAATGGACAACTACATATCGGCTCTAAATAGCCAGTGGCATCCAGATTGCTTCGTTTGTAGGGTAAGTTTCCTCCACAGGTATCCCATAGAAATAAACGATAAAAATAAAACATACCCTCACTTATATCCTCCCCTATCACTACTCCTGAACTCAGCCACGTTCAGGACTAGTGATCACTTTAGCCACATCTTATGAGACTTGAAATACAGGATTGCAAGAAAGCAGTACAAGGAACTACTTTTTACGCTGTTGAAGGAAGGGCTGTGTGTCCTAAATGCATTGGAGCGGATGAACAGGAAGACGAATGAATGCCCCCCCAAATGATTTATATGCCCCCTCTCTCCCCCTTTTATGAACACAACAAATATGCATGCTTATGAGAGGTTGAAGAACCGACTAGAGTTTTTAATGAAGCTATTGTAAATATATTTGTAAAATAAAGAGTAAAAAATAAAAAACGAACAAAACAAAAACAATAAAAACACGATGATAACTGGGTCACAACTGTATACCTCACACGTGTTTTGGGAGGCTCAGGTGAGCTTGTTAGGAATGTGTTATTGACCGGTGAAAGCATCGATGTAACTGGATCCACTATTTATAGTTTTGGTGGAGACTGAAATCGGTGATTTATAGTTGTGACCTGAATTCAGTAGGAAATGGGTATGGTGACCCATGTATTCTTTTGTAGAAGACTGAAAACCATGGGTCAATTCACCCTTATTATTAGATTTACATTCGATCAAATATAATTATAATAGTTCATCTAGTGCCTGGTCTTTTTCTTATCTTTAGTTTTTGGTTTATAAAAAGGAATATTTTGAATAAAAACAAATAATTCAATCATTTATCTTCAGTAAGCATTATTTAAACTTCTGCTTTTGATTCTCACCTCAGCAAAACGCAAAAAAAAATTACCAGATTAAATTTTTATCTGATTGGAAGTTTTCCCCATCAAGTTTTTCCCAGATTTTTTTAAAAATTGTTAACAGACGGAGGAAGAAGCTCCAGAATAGAATATTTTTCGTTGCCATTCTCCTCTTCTCCAGAACCCAACAATTGACACAATTA
The DNA here is from genome assembly GCF_914767665.1 of Harmonia axyridis. Lineage (NCBI taxonomy): Eukaryota > Metazoa > Arthropoda > Insecta > Coleoptera > Coccinellidae > Harmonia > Harmonia axyridis. The sequence goes on from NC_059505.1 coordinate 43,358,538, forward strand.
TGTGAAAATCCTCATTGGGTTCATGCCAAACATTATTCTCAAAATAGTTTAATGCATGGAGATCGCAAATAGATTTTATGAAATAGGTGGTTGTTGTCCATCAGTCAAACGTTTCTGATTGCATTTTTTTTCTTGTTGAATAACCTTTCTATATTCTTGGATCGAGAAAAACATATCTGTTCCACAAAGTTGAATTCTCTTCAAGTTTTATATTCTTTTTTTTTTTTTTTTTATTTTTCAATGGGTTGCCAGTAGAAGTCTGGAGTGTGTTTTTATTATCATATAAAATTTATTTTTAGGTCTTCATAAGTTATTTAATTGAGATTATAAATATTTTTTTCGTTACATTCAACAGGTCGTTTGAGAATTCCCCGCTTTTACCATAGTAAAAGACATTTTTTTGGCAAAATTCGATTATATTATTCAACATAGTTGCCTTCGAGGGCGATTACAACATTTTTCCAACTTCTCGATACCATTTTTGTAGTACGATTTGTCTTTCTTTTCAAAATAGGCCTCAGTTTCGACGATTACTTCTTCATTGGCGCTAAATTTCTTTCCAGCGAGCATTCTTTTTAGGTCTGAGAACAGGAAAAAGTCGCTGGGTGCCAGATCTGGCGAATACGGTGGATGCAGAAGCAATTCGAAGCCCAATTCATGCAATTTTGCCATTGTTTTCATTGATTTGTGACACGGCGCATTGTCTTGATGAAACAACACTTTTTTTTTCTTCAAATGGGGCCGTTTTTTAACGATTTCATCCTTTAAACGATCCAATAACGCTATACAATAATCGCTATTGATGGTCTGGCCCTTTTGGAGGTAATCAATGAATACTATTCCTTGCGCATCCCAGAATATTGATGCCATAACCTTGTCAGCTGACTGTTGTGTTTTTCCTCGCTTTGGATTCGGTTCATCGTGTGCAGTCCACTCAGCTGACTGTCGATTGGACTCCGGAGTGAAATGATGGAGCCATGTCTCATCCATTGTCACATATCGACGCAAAAATTCAGGTTTATTGCACTTAAACAGCTTCAAACACTGCTCTGAATCATTAACACGTTGTTGCTTTTGATCGATTGTGAGCTCGCGCGGCACCCATTTTGCACAAAGCTTTCTCATGAACAAATATTCGTGAATGATGTGATGTACACGTTCAGATGATATCTTCACAATGTCTGCTATCTCGATCAACTTGACTTTACGGTCTTTCAATATTATTTTGTGAACTTTTTTGATTTTTTCAATGAAGCAATGTGAATAATAGGAATCAAGTTGTTATTGAACGAATTATCTCTCGCCATATAAATTTAAATACTTTTTATTGTATTTAAAAATATTTTTAAAACAATTTTAAATATCTGTCTAATATTCGAGTTGTTAAACCAGGCACTATGAACTATTGGTGTTTCTTCTCTATGCTATTTGAATATGTTTTTTTTTATAAAAATTATTCCATAATGCAAAACACCCCTAATAAAACGAATTTTTTCTAGGACTGTCGGCAACCCTTCATCGGAGGATCCTTCTTCGACCACGAAGGACAGCCCTACTGCGAAACCCACTACCATCTTAAACGGGGCTCACTGTGTGCGGGTTGTCACAAACCGATCTCTGGCCGATGCATTACAGCCATGTTCAGGAAATTCCATCCGGAACACTTCGTCTGTGCCTTCTGTTTGAAACAGTTGAACAAGGGCACTTTCAAAGAACACACCGACAGACCTTATTGCCATGCTTGTTTCGACAAACTCTTCGGTTGAAATTAAAATTATCCTACTGGGAATTTAATTAGATCATTTAAATGCTGTATAACTTAACCTGGCCAACATTACATTTGAATTTTTTCATTATGGAGATGTTCGAGTGACGAAAGAATTATATTTTTTTAGATTCTGCTTCGCAGCCTACATTCCGTGTTGAGATTCCTCATTTTTACATCCGGCATTGAAATTTTGACTTTCGTCAGAAACTACACTAGGAAACGAAGAAGTCAATACACATTAATTGTTGCTGGTAAATATGTGAAACTTAAAAATTGTAGAATAGTTTAGTGCCAACTTAATTTTAATATTTTAATATTTGCACCAGTTGTTCTGCGTACATACTAATTGTAAGAGTGTAATGTAATAGGTTTTATCTTATTAATTGTAATTATTTTAATAGGGTACAATATCAATGTTGAAACAGTACTTATTTCATTCCTTTTTTTTATTTAATATGAATTTTAAATTTTGCCGAGATTGGAAATTATAAAAATTGGTTAATATTGCTTCCACTAAAGTAATATCCTGATCTTTAATTATTTAAGATGTATCAGAAGTGTTTGTTGTAATTTGTAATAGCTGAGAAATTATATCATTCAATTTTATTGTTTTTTTTTTTAATTTACAAATTCATTTACTATTTTATGAAAAAGATCGAGTAATCGAAAACTCATGAAGTGATACACTTATTTTGCCTTTCTATCCTAAAAATTCGAAGCTAATCCTTTCTCCGAATGATATTTTGGAGTTCAAAGGGTGGTGTCTAGGGAGGAACTGATTGCAAATAGAGATTTTGCATGAAATATACTTTATTACATCAAATTTTGGAGTCAAAAAATTGATAATTTTCCCGAAGCTGCCACTTCTTCTGGCCATGGGCTACGCACTTGAAACTCCACTATGTTTTAGAGCGGAACTTGAAGTTTGAAAACGTTTTTATTTGAGGGATCTGTGACGAATAATTCAGGAGATATAACGATTTTTAGAGGCAAATTCAATTTTTTCCCAAATTTCGAGTTCAAATTCCCCCAAAACCGGGAGCTCTACGAAGAATCGGTGAGCGATGCCATAATTTACGATCTCTGATAAGCCGAATTTCGATCTCACCTGAAAAATTTTTTGTCCAAAAGTTTTCGTAAAATTTTCTATACCTGACCCTTAAAAATTTTTTGAAAAATAAAAGTTCTTTCATGGGAATATTGTGTCATTTTATTGATTGATTCGACTATGTAGATTACGAAAATGCTTGCAGTTGTGCGGTCAGTACATTATTTCATAAATTATAGGCAAAAATATGAAACTTTCAAAGAAAAAATTGATAATTTTCCCGAAGCTGCCACTTCTTCTGGCCATGAGCTACGCACTTGAAACTCCACTATGTTTTAGAGCGGAACTTGAAGTTTGAAAACGTTTTCATTTGAGGGATCTGTGACGAATAATTCAGGAGATATAACGATTTTTAGAGGCAAATTCAATTTTTTCCCAAATTTCGAGTTCAAATTCCCCCAAAACCGGGAGCTCTACGAAGAATCGGTGAGCGATGCCATAATTTACGATCTCTGATTAGCCGAATTTCGATCTCACCTGAAAAATTTTTTGTCCAAAAATTTTCGTAAAATTTTCTATACCTGACCCTTAAAAATTTTTCGAAAAATAAAAGTTCTTTCATATGAATATTTTGTCATTTTATTGATTGATTCGACTATGTAGATTACGAAAATGCTTGCAGTTGTGCGGTCAGTACATTATTTCATAAATTATAGGCAAAAATATGAAACTTTCAAAGAAAAAATTGATAATTTTCCCGAAGCTGCCACTTCTTCTGGCCATGGGCTACGCACTTGAAACTCCACTATGTTTTAGAGCGGAACTTGAAGTTTGAAAACGTTTTTATTTGAGGGATCTGTGACGAATAATTCAGGAGATATAACGATTTTTAGAGGCAAATTCAATTTTTTCCCAAATTTCGAGTTCAAATTCCCCCAAAACCGGGAGCTCTACGAAGAATCGATGAGCGATGCCATAATTTACGATCTCTGATTAGCCGAATTTCGATCTCACCTGAAAAATTTTTTGTCCAAAAATTTTCGTAAAATTTTCTATACCTGACCCTTAAAAATTTTTCGAAAAATAAAAGTTCTTTCATATGAATATTTTGTCATTTTATTGATTGATTCGACTATGTTGATTACGAAAATGCTTGCAGTTGTGCGGTCAGTACATTATTTCATAAATTATAGGCAAAAATATGAAACTTTCAAAGAAAAAATTGATAACTTTCCCGAAGCTGCCACTTCTTCTGGCCATGAGCTACGCACTTGAAACTCCACTATGTTTTAGAGCGGAACTTGAAGTTTGAAAACGTTCTTATTTGAGGGATCTGTGACGAAGAATTCAGGAGATATAACGATTTTTAGAGGCAAATTCAATTTTTTCCCAAATTTCGAGTTCAAATTCCCCCAAAACCGGGAGCTCTACGAAGAA